>NW_007588380.1:0-771 GCF_000523025.1 Cynoglossus semilaevis | reverse complement strand
CAGAGTCAAGGGGGGAAACTGCAGTCAGTCCTGTAAGGACCACCTAAGTCTGTTCACTAGTCCATCACAGAGTTTACAGAGCTTACATTGCCATTTCTGAAAATGACTTTTTTTTATCATGTGTCTGTATCAAAGGGCGTCTATAAAATCTATTTCCCAAACACACAGAGCTTCCTGACTCACCTTTTCACTGCATGTGTCTGGTTGAGTTGGGGGTTTCGGTCCAGTGAGGCTGTTTTCCACATTTCCTGTTTCTTTGAGTTGTCAACATCACTCACTGAATCTGCAAAGAGACGTCACCAAAGTGTTCATTTATTTCAAACGAACTTTCCAAAAATCTGTATGAACATGAAAATGTGTTCGACGCTCAGCCTCACCCTGAAAGAAGTGCAGTTTGGACGGATGCTGATCCTCAGATCCTGCAGACACGTTCTGGTGGTGGTGGTGCTGTGAGGGAACACTTCTCTCCTCCTGTTTGTTCCCTGGAGGTGACGGTGCCGGCACTGTTTTCACGATCTGCTGGTTCGACAGACCAGTCGGAGTGAGAGGAGCCACAGTCTCCTCCAGAATCCGTCTCTCCTGGAAGAAGAGCAGGAAAAAATATCTTGACAGCTGGTGGACCATGAATATTCCACATCCACAGAGTTCTTAAAAACCAAGTTTGGCTCATGAAGAGTTAACGCACAAATGCAACATTTATGATTTTGTTCATGAATAAATTTATTTCTGAGAACAAATGAACCGTTTCTCTGGACCTCGTGTACAAATCAA
>NW_007588379.1:0-771 GCF_000523025.1 Cynoglossus semilaevis | reverse complement strand
AAAAAAAATGCCAGCAGTATTTCTATTGCTCATTATTCTCCATTACAGGAGAGAGGAGCACCTAGGGTCGGATCATATTTGCTGTTAACTAAAGTTTCTCAGACAATTAGCACAGGTTGTTAAATTAATCTTTGTTACAGTCGTAATCTTCCCGGCCAGCAGAAGCCGCGGCGTTTATGGTTTGTTTATTCCAGCACCTCCTGTGGATATCGACCCGGCCCTGTTGTAAACAGTTGGATAAGGCCTTCTGTGATCGCTGGCTGGATTTATTTTCCGCTCAGAGACGAGCCATCCAATTGTGACCTAGATTAGCAACACAGAGAGGGGGAAACACAGGCTCCCTCCCTTTAATGAATACAGAACAAACCGAGTGGAATTGGTCCAGCACTTTGATTTTGGGAAGAACAGCAGCAGCTCGTAGCCTCTCCTGACAGCACAGGGAATATGACTTGGAATTTCATTCTCTTGTTTTCATGGAATCTGACAGAAGACGTCAGAAGGTTTGGAATCTTTTCACTGTCGAGCTCCGACAAAGTAAACAAAAACATTTAAGACTCCCACTAAAATGTCCTTCCACGAACATCTCATCATTTTTTTGGGAGTTTCTTCCTGCAGGACTCAGGTCAAATAATTGGTCAACTTCCCGTTTAATAAGCCTCATGGTCCGGCCATTAGCAGCACCAGGACACCAACAGTGTGGGTCACACAGGGGTCACCATCACAGCGTCCTCCCACAGACAGGACGGCTACCTCCAACTACAGTGGGGGGGG
>NW_007588378.1:0-771 GCF_000523025.1 Cynoglossus semilaevis | reverse complement strand
AACGGATAAGTGGATGAAAATGGATGATGGATGATAGTATTGATTGGCTGATATTATGTGGGACTGTTTTCATCATCTCACCCCTGCTGAATTATCAGCTTTTAATTATTGGAGGAAAAACCGATAATGATTCTTATCGATAATACATTTACATATTAGCATATTAAATTCTGCTAATATTGGTTGGCTGATAGTATCGATTGGCCCGATATTATGGGGGACTGTTTTCATCATCCTGCCCCTCCTGAATTTCTGACCATTGCCACCTGCAACGTGTGTATTACACTCCTGCCCACTCCCGCAATGTACTGTATATGTCCAATCCAATCCAAGAATATATAACCGCACGTAATGCCGGCAAATAGCAACAAGGTTGTTAGTGGCTTAAATAACACTAATAAATAACATAAAATAAACAAAGTTAATGAGTGAAATAAATGGTTTTTACATGCTGTACAAATCACTTCGCTATAGTAGTGCTGTGGAGGAAGACTACGTTGCTTAATTAATGAACGTTTGTTAATACCTTAAAGGTGTGTACTTGTAATGTTACACATCCATAGTGTTGTGAAATCAATTAAGGCATAATAATTGTGATAATCATAGTATCGTGATAAATAATTGTACCAAAGAAATCTATATTCCTGACATCCCTAATCCATACAAACATACATACAAGTTATGTGGCTCAACACAACTATATTCAATTCTAATCTCTGATGTTTACTTTTCTTTCAATGTAGCAGCAGCAGCAAAGCCAGATGGGTGGTG
>NW_007588377.1:0-771 GCF_000523025.1 Cynoglossus semilaevis | reverse complement strand
TTTTTTTTTTGACAGCAGGTGATATCATTTGACTGCTTTTTCTACCTGTGGGCTGAGTGTGTGAGTTTGGGGTGCGGGCTGTCCTGCTCGACTGTGGAGGTCGCTGAGCTTTAGGGGAAGTTCTAGCTGAGACAGAAATGAACACAAGAGAGTGCGTTATTTTTTTCCAAAAAGTCACATGCGAGATGCAGAACGGCCAGTCATGTGTCCTTGTTCTGCCTAATCCTGTTTAGAATTGCTGGGAGGGAAAAAAACAATTTCACACCCTTACCTCCATTCATGGGCCTGGCTGTGTCAGAAAGCGAGTGCGGCAGCGAGTGTGAATGAGGGACCGTGTGTCCGTGTGGAGCAGGGGGGCTGCCAGGGGAAGGGGCGGCAGACGCAGAGGCTGGTGTCGGAGCAGATCCAGCTGGAGGTGCAGTAGTATATGGGCCAGAGGGAGTAGAACAAGGGCCTGGGCTGGGGCTTCCTTGAGGATGGTGAGAGGTGTAGGCACCAGCCCTGCCCGAGAGAGGGCTGCTCCTCTCTGACGGAGAGATGCCGGGCGGGGGCCCAGAAGCGGAGGGTAGCGGTGGTCTGGGAGAAGCGGCAGACGGAGGAGTGGAGCGGTAGCCTCCGCTGAGGCGGTTGTGTGAAGGAGGGCCACCAGCAGCTCTCTCTGCTCGCTCCCGCTCCCTGTTCATTTCTCTTTGACGCTGAGGTAATGGAATGTACTTCCCCTCCCTGGAAAAGAAAGGATTTGACATCTGGTCTCACTCCCATCTTAAAAAT
>NW_007588376.1:0-771 GCF_000523025.1 Cynoglossus semilaevis | reverse complement strand
AGCTAATTTAAGGCTATTTCCTATAAATAAAATAAATAAAAAAATCATTTTTGCTTTTTTTTTCTTCTCCAATATATTTTGGACCGTTTCTTGGGCACAACTTAATTTACCTAATTTACCTTGCCTTAATTTATTATTATTATAGTCTTGCTTGTTTTTGGTCATATTTTGACATGTTCAGATATTATGTTTTTCGCACAAAATATTCACTTGGCAGCACATTCTGGGGCATAAACTTGCATTTTGAGGCATTTGTGGCTTTTTTGTTTTTGTTTTTTTTGCATTTTTCAAGATAGTAGGACTATAGTCTGGTTTGATTTTAGTGGCAGTGGTAGATTGGTGGTTAAGGAAGTGAGCTTGGGACCAGAAGGTTTCAGGATTTAAGGCTGCCAAGTTATGAGTGTATTTTATATGTCTGGGCCTTTTTTAAAATTATTTAATTTTTTGCATTTATTTCGCGCTAGTAAGACTATAGTCTCTCTAGAGCGCCCCTTTCCCTTCAGCAGCAAAAGCAGTTTAGCATTTGTTATTTGGCCTCTAAATATCTGCACAAAGACCGTTTGGTTTGAGTGGTGCAAACATTTTGGGTCGCAACTTTAGCCAAGTGTGTTAGCAAAGAAGCGGATTGTTCTGTGGGGAACGTTTCCTTCGAAGCGTCGCTTGCACTTTGTAGTGAATTGTAAGACATCCATGAAGAAAACGGCAGATTATTATCGAGTGTACGAATTTACACGTTTCATTAGTTAAGCATGTGTGCGCGCGCACTCGTGC
>NW_007588375.1:0-771 GCF_000523025.1 Cynoglossus semilaevis | reverse complement strand
TCACCACCCGTAAAAGATGGTTGTTGTTGTCAATCATCCGCCATATTTCAGAATTTCCAACAGAAAGACCTTAGCGTTGATGAGAAGGAGGATATACGATGATAGGCCAAAGTAAGTTCGTCAGCTTAAAGACGTCAGAGGTGAATGTGTTTGCCTTTCACCAGTTTAGGTCTACTTTACTTCATGAACTACAGGATGCCATTAGGAGAAGGAGATTGCTTTTTAAGTGCTATCACTGCAAAGTACACTGTTTAATTTGAGGAGATTTATGGAAGTAAATCACCCAAGTAAAATTTGTAGATACCATTTATCAAGCAGAATGGAAATTGCAGCCATAATTTTCACAACCGGACACAGATGAGACCTTATAACGACAACCCCCCCACACCCCTCCTCAAGGTCTCTGTGCTCATTTTTTATGTTCCTTATCTGTGTAGGATGTGTGCGGTTGTGGTTTAGCATTTTGGGCAGGTGACTCTCGACTCGAGGGTTTGTGAGTACTGTTTACCACGTTAGTGTTAATTGGAGGAGTGTCACTCATGGAGCCCCCATGTCTCTTCGTTACAGTTTTTCTGTCTATTTGAAGCCACTTTTTTTTTTTCTCATCGTCAATATTCACACACAAATACAGGTCAAAAAGTTCAAACAAAAATTATAGGGTTTTCAGAGTTTCATACCGAATACTTGTTAGGGATCAAATATGTAATCTCCTAGCTGTAGGGGCAAGTGAACTAATTCACATTTCACCAAAATTCATTAACATATTTTTTT
>NW_007588374.1:0-771 GCF_000523025.1 Cynoglossus semilaevis | reverse complement strand
TATCTCATGCACCCCCTAGTGGCAGCTGGCGTACACCCGGGGTTGCACACATTTGACATTTAAATGAACAATAAACAGGGCTAGTGTTAAAAGGCTGTTATAACTGCAGAACTGTTTTACAGCTTATATTTGGTTGGTACTGTTGGTACCACGGAACTGTAGCCCATGCTAACAGCATCCGTTATGTCACCTTTCTGCTAGGACACATCAGGATATTACAACCTTCCATTATTTCAGCTGTAGTATGGGATGCTGTACAGAAAGGCTAATTATATTAGTGCATGCTGTTGTGCAGGTTTTGAATAAATCACTCCTGTGGAGGTGTTACTGCGGGGGAGTCACTCATGTGTCATATTTATTGACGTGAACCTTCATCGACTGGGAGACCGGACGAGTTGTGTGTTAGCATATGTTAGCATACGGTGACAGAAATGTCCTCTGTCTTCCTTTAAGGTTACTGGAAATGTTGTTTTTCTAACACCCCTCCTTTCCACCTACAGGACAGTGATGAAGTCAGGCTCAGAAATGGTGAGGGTGGGGCTGCGGACCTTCTTTGAGAACGCCGCGGAGGATCTGGAGAAAACCTTCGAGAACCTGAAATTGGGGAAGTTCACTCACTCCCGCTCGCAGATGAAAGGGGTGTCGCAGAATATTAACTACACCACGGTGGCGCTGCTCCCCATCCTAACTGCCCTCTTCGAACACATCACCCAGCACCACTTTGGAGTCGACCTGCTGTGTGAGTGCAGGCAGGAAAATGACAACATAGTT
>NW_007588373.1:0-771 GCF_000523025.1 Cynoglossus semilaevis | reverse complement strand
TTCTGACAGGTAATTAGGGTTTTGCCTGAGAATAAATCTGACTAACATTCTGGTCCAGCTGCAGCAGGGTGTCAGTGGTGACATTTAAGAGCCAGAGCGACTGTGGGTCGGATCCTGATGAAATGAAATGTGGTTCAGAAACTTCTATTTCTCCCAAGGAGAGAAGCTCAAACCCCCTTCCTCCTTTCTTCAATATAAATATATGTAACATACATATATGTATATATGAACATCTATCTATATAACCATATATATGAATGTGTGTGTATACTGTATATATGGACTATATGGGGCACATTTAGGAACAGTCATTCACACCTATTGTTTTCTCATTAATGACCAGTTAACCCACACTCAACCCTGGCAAGAACATGCTACCCAATAACAAGGACTTGAACCAGTGACCTCCTTGCTCTAAGGCAAAATTCCTAACTTCTCCTCCACCATGTAGTCTGTGGACCTTTTTTATTGGCTGAACTCTGTCTTATTTCTGTATCATTGTTGTAATATTCACTCCTCCTTCACACAGACCGTGGCTCAGACCGTGGCTCATGTTCCCTGTGTGAATAACAGATGAGCAGCTGCTCCTGCTGCCAGTGTGAACTGTGTTTGTCACAGAGGCAGAGAACGGCGCCACCAGTCCAGCGTGTCAGGAACAGCAGCTATTCTGGGAGAAGACACTCTTTGAGATGAGTTTAGTTTGGAGGCTACACTTGGTGGAGACGGAGCAGAGACTGTGAAGGATCTTCTCCTCCACCTCCTCCACCTTCA
>NW_007588372.1:0-771 GCF_000523025.1 Cynoglossus semilaevis | reverse complement strand
TCTTTCTTAACATACCTACCAACAGAATAAAGATAATGGAAACAACGCTCTAGAACAGACACACATTTGACAATTGAACCAACACCGAGGTAATAGGAAGTCTGACCGGCAAAAAATGGCAACAAAAAAAAAATCATTTAGTTTCCTCATAATTATACATAGGTACAAGGCAAATGAAGGCAGATTTTTACATAGTAGTTTTTACATAGTTACTGATTTATGTTTCCACGAAACAGTTGTACATGATTCCGAAAGGTACAGCGTACAGTCTGAGTATAGGGCCTAACTCTATTTATAAAGTATTAAGTGTATCACAGCAAGTGAAAGCTCCGGGATAACAGCTCATGAAATGAATCATATTAAACACTCTCTGTGGAACAATGTCTCGCCTAAGTGTTTTATTGGTTACCATTACAGTTGAGCTCTTTTAAAAGGAAGCGCTCCCGGGTGTGAATTTAACACAGACTCCGTACGATCCTAAAGGGGACAAACCAACACGTCTCTCTCAATCCACCGGTGCGCATGGTTTTGTTATAGCTTCAAAGAGCAACGAGGGGCCCTTGCTCACTACCGAACCACGATGCTGACACGTCGCTGGATCATCCAATTCAAGGTTTGGTTTTGGCTCTGTGGCTTATCAGTCATTTTGAGAAAACACCAGTAGGTTTTTCTAATAAAGGATAAAGCCAAGACTTTCCAGGGACTTTTCAGTCTTTCGTGGATATTTGTCATTATAATTACTAGTGATGCACCGAAATTAAAAGTCTTGGC
>NW_007588371.1:0-771 GCF_000523025.1 Cynoglossus semilaevis | reverse complement strand
CAAAGCTTCTTTAACACATAATGCACAACAATCATGAGCGAACACAAAGTTCCAAGTACGCTCAATGATGCAGGTTTAAGTTCTTTGGCTTTGCGGTAAAAGTAAAGACATGCGGTGTGTGCAGTTTTAGTTGGTGTCCACTTGACTGATTTGTCACTCACTTTCTGACCCAGGTCTGTTCTCTCTTCCTTTTTGCTGATCTCAGAGACGCAGCCCGGTGAGTGGATCACTCCATCTGGTGGCTGTTTGTGAGCAGACAGCCTTAAATACAACTCTACCTGTGACTCTGAGGGAATTTGAAGTACAGTATTATTAAGTAAAAGTGAACCAACATACAATCTACATAAAAAAAAACAGTCATTATAAAGCAGTGGTGATTATTTTATTTGTTAAACCGCCATATTGCACAAATTGTAACCCAAAAATATATTTTTGGGACCTGCCAGAAAGTGATTTTCTCTGTCTGGCTTCTCCAGTTCCGGAATAATTTTTTTTTAACATGTGTCCCCTTCTTTTGGATTGTTTCTTTGACTGGGACAGATGAAGAGAAATTTGTCATGTAAGTAACTCTATCCAGACGTTTTGTGAATTTTGTTTTCCAATTTTTTTTCCAAAACTATTTTGTTAAACATTACATTGATACATTAAACCTTTTCTCTCACAGGTGAAGAGATTGCCAGACCAAGACACTCCACACCTACTTCAAATCCTGTTCCTGACACATCAAGGTCTTTACTAATACAATGTTCCCTCTCTATATTGCAGTTCTCC
>NW_007588370.1:0-771 GCF_000523025.1 Cynoglossus semilaevis | reverse complement strand
CACCTCAAACAACCAGTGTTACGCTCGTTAAATCTAATTCTAAATAGTATTTTAGTAAGCTGCTAAATAACATTATTTATTGACACCAGCTAATGATATAACCTGACGACGCTAAACCTTAGCCTGCTAACGTTAGTGTGAGCTTTGGATATTTCCCAGAAACATATTTCAATAAACTGCGTAATTTATAAACACTTATGCACCCTACCTTTAAACAAGAAATCATACTCGTCGTCTCTGTTTCCCATGGTCAGATAAAGTATCTGTGAACGACCGCGTGACGAAAACTGAAGTGATGACAAAACTATCCAGTCCTTGCCACAGATGAGTGCAGAATTGACAGGAAACGTTGCGCATGTAGCGTAGGAGAAGCGAAGCAACTGAGATTCACAGCAACGACAACCGCTGCCACATCACGTGACTGCGTCCAATTTTTAACGTTTCTTTAGCGCAAAAGTAGTTTATACAATTACTTTAATTTAATGTATATTTTAGTGCTTTAAAATATTGATTACTAAGCACAGTAATTAACACCAGTGTGGAAAAAAATCATACAGTATTTTCCAAAATATAAATGATAATAGTGACGAGGATAGTTTCTCAATATTAAGAGGCAGTTTCTCAACAGTTAGTTTCCCTATAATATTAGATAGTATCTCTTTGTTAGTAATTATTTTCTCAACACACTGGCAAAATCGTACGGAGCCCTTAAAGGGAAAAAAGAGAGAAAAAAACAATAATATCACGTATTTACCCTTCACGAACCTCCCT
>NW_007588369.1:0-771 GCF_000523025.1 Cynoglossus semilaevis | reverse complement strand
AATTTTAAATAAATAGCTAACGTTTTAAATACCTATACTAAATAAATGCAGCATAAATCAAGTGTAACATATATCAACTTTGCAGGATGTGGGGTGGTGATGGGACAGCCGTCTCTGGTGGACGGCTATCCTTGTAGCTAGTAGCCCTTGGGTGGACGGAGGTCAGAGACTCACAGGAACATGGACTGTTTACACTAGAGTCTGATGGTAGTCAGAATCCAATTATGACGTGAACAACCAAGAAAACAAAGAAGTTGGATCTGTGTAAAGCATCAGAATCATACTTGGACGTGTTGTCTCCACTGTCTGTGTTTTCTAGTCGTCTCTCTTTTTTTTTCTACTGACAAAATTGCAGGCTGAATAAAAAGTGCCATGTCTGCTCCGCCCTTCCTCTCTGCCAGTCTCTCCATGTAATCAGCCCTACCACATACACCTGTTCTCCAGTCCTCGCTCCCTCCTGTCTGATTACTTGATGTGTTCCACCTGTTTCCTGTGTTTCTCTGTGACTCTCCCACCATATCTCCGTTGATGTTTTAACCCTTTTAACCCTTGTATTTTAAAATCCTTGTTATTTTCTCATTGAGGGGAAGTTTGTAATTTTCACATTTTTAAAAAAGACTAAAAAGATGTGAGTCACTCCTGCACCTGTTCACCTTGAGTTTATCTTCAGGACACCATGAACATGGCTCCTCATCAAATCTATACAAATCACCGGATGCTCCGTGGTACCAATCAGGGTAAGGTCTCCCATCACGGAGATTTCTTCTTCTT
>NW_007588368.1:0-771 GCF_000523025.1 Cynoglossus semilaevis | reverse complement strand
TCTTCAGGCCAGTGGTGGCAATAATGGACGTGGACATCCTGGAGGTCGACCCCGAGGCTCGACACCAGGTCTACAAAGACGTCATCGCCCTCCAGGGGCCTCCCGATGGAACTATCCTGGTGTCGCTGTGCACCTCCGGCCCTGATGACTACTTTGATGACGCGCTCATCGATGAACTGCTGGACAAGTTTGCGAACTTTGGAGAAGTGATTCTCATCAGGTGAGTCATTTAACCCCTAAATCAGAACAGATGTCACCATTAGCAGGTTGAAATACATTGTCACTGTTCCGGTTTGTGCAGGTTTGTGGAGGAGAGGATGTGGGTGACCTTCCTTGAAGGTTACTCCGCTCTCGCTGCTTTATCCCTCTGTGCGTCCACTGTAAGTAGTGATTTTATTATTTATTTATATCTTCGTCTCATGGCATAAAAACATGTGGATGTTTAAATTAAATTACAAACAAAGAGAAGTATTTTGACGACATGTTTTCTTCACATGCCTTTGCAACATTGTAGGTCCTTGGTAAAACCATTGACATCCGTTTGAAGAGTCCAGGCTGGATCAAGAGTCTGGAGGAGGAGATGAGTGCGGAGCGAATCTGTGGCAGCATCCCTACCTCTGCCAGCTCCACTCTACTGGCCGAGGACACGGACATGGGCGATGATGATTATGACATGGAAGGTGGGTTTTGACGGACGTTCGATCCTCATCCTCGGTCTCTTTTACTTCAGATTAGAGGTCTCAAATTTAAATCACCCACTGACTGGAGAGC
>NW_007588367.1:0-771 GCF_000523025.1 Cynoglossus semilaevis | reverse complement strand
ATCTAACATATTTTAAATCCCTGTACTGTAAAAACTTCTCCACTTCTTTTTTTCTTTGGCGACGACTTTTATGGTTAGTTTCCCCTGTTGGTATTTTTAAAGTGAATATTTCAGTTGAATGCAGAGTCAGTTCAACCATCTCCAACCACTGTGATTTCCCCTCTAACTAATTCTTCTTTCACCTTTTGTGTCTAAAACACCACCACCCAGAGTTCTACTGCAAAGGGCACCTTTATAACAACCTATATGTATATTTTATGCAATTGTGGCCATGATTTATGTACAATATGCACAAAATGGTTTGATTTACATAAATTACTGTTTCACTTCATGACTGCAAAATGTATTTCCCTGCAGGACAGCTGTATATTTTAAATGTCAGGCACTTTTTAGCTCCTGTTTCACCCGCTCTGTCCTTGATCAACCCACTCTCAGCCAGCGTGTGGGGCTGCTGTTTGGTTCCTCACTGGTTTATCAACCGAGTGGTTGAAGGCTTGGCCTTACAACAAGAACATCAGCAGTTCAATTCCTAGTGATAACCAATGGAAGAACGTGACCAAGCTGCATAGAGGGTTTGCATGCCTGTGTGTGCATGGCTGTTTGTCTCTACATTTGGTCCAGTGATGGACTGGTACACACCGCTGGTTGCTTTTATACTTCATCTTAAAATACGTGCTTTTATTAAAAACGACCAGGATCAAAACTATCAGACAGGTTTAGTTAAAACACTGTTTTTCACATTTAGTTTACCTGGAAAACTATGTTATGATC
>NW_007588366.1:0-771 GCF_000523025.1 Cynoglossus semilaevis | reverse complement strand
TTGCCAACTCCTCTGAAAGGGCATTCTGTCAAAACAGCAAAACAAACAAACAAAAAAATGGTTGTTATGACCACTGAACGTGACACGACGTTCCACTGTTGCAGATTCTTTGCTTCACCTTCTCCTCCAAAGCTGCCATTCGTTCCTTCAGGTGGAGCTGCAGTCTCTCGTTGGACTCGGACAGAAGCTTGTCCACTGTGTCCGAGAGACGCTTATTGTGTTCATCGTTCATCTTCTCCCTCTGCCTAGCCTGAAAAAAAGAGAAACCAGTCGAGTCGAATAGCCACAAAGTGCCAGCTGTGTCGCACGACCAGATGGCGCTTTTTTAATACCCTCTGAAGTTCTTGGTTCTTCTCCTCCAGGTGAGCTTCCATTTGTCGAAGTCTCTCCTCAAAGTTTCCGTGACGCTCCTCTGCCTGGGCAAAATGAATCAGATCGAATGGATTACCTTTTCTTTTCAAACAATTACCAGTACAATATTGTTCCAAATGAAAAGATAGCAACTGAACAACTGAACATCTGCGCCTAAAGTTAAAGTTAAATAAATTTCCATGGTAAGATATTTCACACCTAAGGATTGCAATAATATTTTTTATGAAAAATGGATGAAGTCTGAGGGCTACCAAATGTCATGGAAACACAGTTAAAGTTAATCAGTAAACTCGTGTGTTTGGTTAGTTATTATTTTGTATTATATTTGCAATAATATTATTTGAATGTTGAAACTTGAGAAAATATTTATTATTTTTTGGAGTAAAATGTCTGTCTCCT
>NW_007588365.1:0-772 GCF_000523025.1 Cynoglossus semilaevis | reverse complement strand
CTGTAGTTTAACTGTCTGTAGTTTAACTTGCTGTAATTTGACCGTCTGTAGTTTAACCATCTGTAGTTTAACCTGCTGTAATTTGACCATCTGTAGTTTAACCATCTGTAGTTTGACCATCTGTAGCTTGACCGTCTGTAGTTTACTGCAGCACTGACTCTCCGACAGTTAAGCACAGACAGCGCTCCATCAGACCCTACTGATCCTTTTCGACTGTTTATCTAACAAACGGATTAAGATGCGATAAAACGTAATGTCCTGTGAAAACACCAGCAACAGTTTAACGACCAGCGGAGGCAGCACCGAGTTCACAGATCACAAGACAAACTGAGGACTGGAGTCAATTTTGTCTGATTCCGACTTCACATTTTTTCGTGTGACCTGCTGATTGAATAAAAACGGTAAAAAAACCCTCTCTCTTTCATCCTTGTCTGGGAATATATTTGTCTAATATTTAAAAAAAAGAAGAATAAAGTCCAGGTTCAAACGTTGTCTTTTTCAAGTACTGGTTCAGCGGATGACCGAAGAAACAAGAAGGGATTTGAACCGACAACATGTCCGGGGGGCAAAGTGATATTTATCCATCGCTGCACCTCCGAACAACAACACTCTGGACGGTTAGCATTGACGCACATTAGAGAGCCCTGACTCTCAGCGATCAATCAGGTTAGCGACACCCACACAGAAGTTGGTTTATTGAGCAAGTGCGAAGTTGGTCCAGCGCGTAAAGGCGTGACGTGAGACGAGAACCAAACGGTTGAGGAAAGGTGTT
>NW_007588364.1:0-772 GCF_000523025.1 Cynoglossus semilaevis | reverse complement strand
TTAAGCTATTTTTATTCAGAAATTGTGAATTTTTTTGTAATCATTTAAAACAAATTGAATCGTTTGAATCCAGTTGTGGAGCCAAAAAAAATAGTGAGTTTTTTTTTTTTTTTTTACACTGTTACTGTGGAGACTGTTACTGTTTCTGCAGTTTATTCCCACAGTAACAAAACACTGTGACGGGGGTTAGGTTAGACAGTCAGGTGTGTCAAACTCAATCACTCAAGGGATCGGAATTTAAAACGCAGTCTAAGTTACGGGCCAAAAAGGGCATTCATTGAAGAGTCGAGTGCTGACAACGCTCTCACCCAGAAAATGTTGAATTTGAACAGACTGCAACTGTACAGTAGACACAAAAATTTCAAAAATTTAAATTCAAAATATTAACATGAGGCTAAATTAAAAATTCTGTTGCACAAATGAAGAAAGATCCAGTTTGTCGAGGAGCCCTGTTGCATTTGCTGCCACGTATAATGACGTGGTGGACCAGATTTGTCCCCATGGGCCTTGAGTTTGACACACAGGCTTTCAGTAGATCATGGGTGTGGTTGTGTGTCTGTATATATGGGCCTGTAATGGACTGGCGATTACCCACCCTCACTAAATCACTGCTGTCAGAGGCTCCGGCCCCTCCCTCATGAAAAGTACCCAGAGATAAACGATTATTGAAAAAAAACCTAACAATTTATCGGATTGCGAAAAATTAAGAACTTAAGTGTTTTTCTTGAAATCGTTGTCGTCGGATGGTTAAGGTTCAAAATGGTTAAATTTC
>NW_007588363.1:0-772 GCF_000523025.1 Cynoglossus semilaevis | reverse complement strand
TTTTTTTTAAATTAATTGAACTTTTCAAATCATCATGGCATTAATTTTCGGATGTTCGGTGCAACAACTTCAGCATCAGACGCTGACCCTGATTTACTGGTGTTTTATTTTAACCTCAGAGTTCATCAGATGGACATCCGCTGCTTATCAATGAAAACCCCAGCAGTTAGAAGGTGAAAGTAGAGTTGAGCTTGTGTAGCCCTACATTTCCATTTCACAGATATTTGTATCTCCAGTGAAATAAACTGAGCTTCATCACTGCGTCAGACGTACAGTGTTGTCCACGCTGTCGGTCTGCTGTGACTGCATTCCCACAGTAAAAACATCCACCTCTCAGTTGTTTATTTTGAGCTGCTCTTGTTCTTGGAATACTTTGGTTTCTCGAAGAAATACAAAACAAACCAGGTGTGTTTACTTTGCAACTCACGCCATGTGGACATCCTGTATTTACCCGGCGAACGCAAACAAATCCACTGAAGTTAATTTGAGAGAAAGGTTTGTTTTTATTCCACAAATTAAACCAAATATCCGCTAGTAGATCGTGTACTAAAATAACCACAATATCGTTTTGTAATCCAATATCAAAGTGCGTGATTAGTAGCACCCATATAAAATAATGATTTTAAAACAATAAACAGTTCGTAAATAAATTAACAAGGTTTTGAAAGTACGTGCGAGGTTTAATTTGGAATCACACCGACGGTAATGCGGTTTCACTAAAGTCCACTAGAGAGAGCCAAAACGCTACTTTTTTGGAGTCACTTTCTCAAAA
>NW_007588362.1:0-772 GCF_000523025.1 Cynoglossus semilaevis | reverse complement strand
CGACAACAACGACGACGACAACAACGAATAAACAGATACATTTATATAAATACATTTTAAAATCATAATATATTTTAAATTTAAATTTAAATTAATATTTTAATACATTTTTTTCTTTTTTGAATTTTTAAAAAGTTTGTTCAACATTATGCAAAGTACAGCTTACAAAAACGTTTCATAAATAAATGTAGTTTTTGAAAAAGTCATTCCATAACAATTGAAATCAATATTAATCGAAACCATTAGTGTCGTTTTGAACCAGTTTTATCTGAAGATAAAAACCTGAACGTCTTTATGTTAAAACGGGATTTGAACAAATGGTACAATTATAAAAAAGAGTGTAAAGTTTGATCGTGAGAACAGCGCAGCCTCCTGGTTGTTTTTGGGAACATGTTTCTAACAGTATTTTTGAAGAATATATTTCTAAAGAAAAACCTTTTAGTGTCGTGAAATACAAATGTGTAAAATTATAATTTTATCGTCTTTGTCTGGTCACGGTTGAGGTTCATAAAACGGTCGAAGACGTCGTGGTTTGAAATTTAGTTTTAATTCACGATCAGCTTCTTTTTCAACTTTAATATATTTTATTTTATTTTTTTTTATTGAACCTGAATCTTGATCGTCGTGGTCGTTGTTCTAGAAACTTCTCCTGGATCCAGACACTGATGTTTTTGTGTTTGAGGACAGCAGTTCTCACCCAGGAGCCTCGGGGGTCGGAGGTCTGTAGACCTCACGTTTGACGGTCTGTGTCTGGACGATGGTGACTTTGAAG
>NW_007588361.1:0-772 GCF_000523025.1 Cynoglossus semilaevis | reverse complement strand
ACAACTGCTGATCATTCAACTTTGACTAACGTAAAATTGCATGATTGACGATTGCATTTTGTCTTACTTATTTTCTCAAGCTAGTCTTTTCGCACATTTCAAACATAGCTTTCTTAACTTTACTTATCAATAAATATTTCTCCCGATGTCAAAGTCACATGAAAGTTATTCAATTATTGAATTGATTTAAAAAGTTTGAGAAATAACCATGATTATTTGTATTTATGTAAGCATGATTGAACATGATTAACTGAAATTAATCAATTTTCCCTAAATATGTCAGAAGAGACTAATTAAAGCAAGTAGATGTATATGTTTTACAGCTGACTTTTTATTTGTGATTAATGCAAATTATTAATATAAAAAAATGTTGAGAAAAATTAGCAAAAGTGTTACGTGAAATTGTGCTTCACAGAGTTGGCAGATTTCACTTAATGTTGGCTTGTGGAATTTTTGGACAGTTGCTTTCAAAACATTAGTGAAGCATTGCCCTCGACAACATTATTGGATCTACAGTCTCTCATCATCCATATGGCAATTCTATCAGTGAACCCACTGGGCATAGACTTAGTTACCGCCCTGTGCTCAGTCTGACTGAAAGATGAAGCCTCCACAAAAGCATCCTGAGGTTTGAGACGATAACAATCATCAATAAGGGCCCTGGTGCTGTCAGACGTTTTAACATACTGTATAAGATGGACAGACTTATTGGGTCCCAGTTACAGTTTACGTAAAAGGGAGAGGTACAGTAGCGACCTACAGTAGATTGAAA
>NW_007588360.1:0-772 GCF_000523025.1 Cynoglossus semilaevis | reverse complement strand
AAATGTTTGTGTTTCAAACCCAGGACTAGCTGCCCTCAGCTTTAATACATGTATTGTAGTCAATGAATTTTTAATGTTTTGCAAATTTGTTTTTGTTGGGTCAGTTGTTTGCTGTCATTTTAATTTGCACTAAATAATGGAGTGTTGACACAGTAACACAGTAACACAGTCCTGGACTGTGACCAGCAATTCTGTTTTGCTGCTTCTGTGGAGTTGCTCTTCCGTGTGCGACATGTCCGTGCAGACACGGCGCAGCACTGAGAGCTACAGGGCGGATTCCTGAGAGCTGGACACCATGTGGGAAAGAAATGGACATCGCTGCCAGCAGTTCCTCTGGTGCTGGAAGCAGCCACATCAGCGCTGGGCTGCGAGCACTTGTTAACATTATTGGCAGGTGGTGCATGATGCAGTTTGTCCTTGTTCATGTCAAAGTAAATTGAAAGCCCTGAGACCATGGCAACTTGTTTTTAACCTGAGGCAGGAACAGAGTGATGGACTACAGGACAGGGATGGTTTTTATTATACATAAAAAAAAAAGAAAAAAAAAGAACCAAAAATATATTGTTCAGTAGTTTGTCTTACTCTACTATTATGGTTTGGAGATGTGACGCTGTTGTTGGTTTTGATGTAGAATTTTGTGTTTGATTAACTCCTTAACTCAAGTCATAGAATGTGTGGTACTATTATTGAATAAATTATTATTAATAATGAAGAAAAGATTATTTTAGGATTAAAAACAATTTTAAGAGTTCATTTCTATTGTACAGATTCA
>NW_007588359.1:0-772 GCF_000523025.1 Cynoglossus semilaevis | reverse complement strand
ATAATAATAATAATAATAATCCATACTGATTGTATTCCCTACAAACAATCAATGCAGCTGGATTTGCAGTGACCTTTGTTTCTTTCTGGAACCTACTGAAATAATGCACAAACAAGTTAGTGGAAAAAAAAATGTTTGATTAAATTGCCATGTGTGCGAAACAATCTTTTCTGTCAAGTCCAAACAAAGTGTGCAACAGGACAATGCGGATGACGAATCAAAACTTGCTGTAACAGAGTAAACTGGATAGACTGCCGGTCTGCCCACATAGTGTTGTGGAGTACACTGCAACGTGTCTCCTGTGGCATGTGGTTTTGAAGCATGTCAACACAACAGCATGCGTCAGGTACAGGTAGAAAATATCTCTTAGCCCCTCCTCCCCGCCCCGGTAAATAATGAATGAAAGTTTCTACAAGCCTTCACTGATTGTGAAACCAGAATAGCAGTAGGCGGAGGACACACAGGTGTAACACCACCCAAACCTGTGGTCCACCTAAGGCCTGTGACTCCCCTCTCTGTGGCCCCTGAACTGAAAATAATAAATACCGTGGTTTAGAGAATTGCTTTTTTTTTACTCTCAATTATGATTACTGATACGTTGCCAGCAGTAGGAGCCTGTACTAAATTCATGACCTCCTTTATTCACCTTGGTCGTTTGTGTCCTTAATTAAAAAGAAAATGTTTCTTTAACAACCCATGTATTTCTTTTGTTTGGTTTATTTGAGTAATTATTATTATTGAGTAATTATTATGACACAATAATAATTATGAC
>NW_007588358.1:0-772 GCF_000523025.1 Cynoglossus semilaevis | reverse complement strand
TCTACCTTATCTCTGTATTTATTTGTCTTGCCAGTTTTGTCAGTGTAAAGTAGACCTACTAGGAGGCAGTAATGAAACTTAAGACTGAGGCATTCAGAAAAAGATGGCTACCAGGGTTAGCTTGGCCTAGTTTTCTTTGAGACTCAAAATAAGGCACTACGTGCCATACTAGTCACAAACACAATATGCGCTAGTGCAGCGCAATTAGCTACATGCTAGCACTAGATGCTATGGTAATGATAACAGGCGACATGCTTTTTTTTCAAATGCTGTACATTTCTTGTATCAAGTGGACAATCAGTAACCATGGCAAATATTTTTCTTGGTTTTTGTGTAAGAGTTTATGTAAAACATTGTGCCAATGTCTACTAAGCACCACCTGCAAGCCAGGGAATTATAGCTATGTGGTCGTCAAACACTAAAAAAAACATAATAATTGAACAGAACAGCTGACTTCTTCTTTTATTTATGACATTTTAAAACCTGGAGGCCTCAACAGTCTACAGCATGAACTTCCCTTCAACTGTCCTGTTTCTTCTTTAATGCCCTTTAAACATTTAAACCCGTCCTCATCTTCGATGTAATTTAAGCAGTCGTAGGAAAGCCAATAAAAACAAATAAGAATGTTATTGTAAGAAAAAAAAACGAACCAAATCCTCCTGTCATTCCAATCAACTGTATTTTTGTATAAAAGTAAAAACACTCAAGGAATTTATCATTACAACTGGTCATACACTAAGGCCACGGAAGGTTTGGAGAAAAAGCCAGAGAA
>NW_007588357.1:0-772 GCF_000523025.1 Cynoglossus semilaevis | reverse complement strand
TTATATATATATTTATATATACAGTATGTCAAAACGATGTTGAATTTCCATTCACGAGACGAAGTTGTGGAAAAACTAAATAAATAATACATCACTAAAAAAACGTTACGCTGTGTCATTTTTACTCCCTATCGAAGATTCGCTTCTCAGTTGCCGTAATTACCGTAGCTGCTACAACACCAACGTAATTCTCTAACTGCGATAGATTAAGATTTCCTACCTGATGCTGATGATGTTTCTTGCGCTTTTTTAAAATCTTCAGAGAGTCCTCAGCTCCGGGCCGTGGTCGTCACCTGGTTGAAGAGAACCAGGTGCTCTCTGCTTTTTATTCCTTCTCGCGTCCGCAGCTTTGACCCTAAAAGGAAGATTCTCCAGCGGACGTTCTGATTGGCCCAGGTGAGTGTCGTCCATCGCCTGGCGTCGGCTGTTGTTGTAACTGGTCGAGCAGGATGCCCCGCGGCGTTCAACGTCTTTAATTTTGGTTGAAACCTGAGCAGCTCCGCGGGGACCAGTCCTGCCAGTTCCCGGCCTCAGCTTCTGACAAGGAACAGGTTTAAGAAGTAGAAGAAGTTGTTCTCAAACGGAGGTATGTGTACCCTTTTGGTGTCCTGGAGAAACCCATTATCACGTGCATGTGTTACTACGAATACTGCACTGTTTAAAAATAGAATTAGAAAATAACTAGGCGAATTTGTCGACAATCGATTTGTCCAATTTTTTTCGACTTGATAAACTTTGTATTTTGAATATACATCGGGACGCGAAAACGCTT
>NW_007588356.1:0-772 GCF_000523025.1 Cynoglossus semilaevis | reverse complement strand
AATGCTGTATTCAGTTATACAGCTGAGAATACAGATTATCCTTCCTTGAACCTGAAACCGTACTTTAACCTCAAAAATCCAAGAACGTTCTAAACGTCCTTAAAAGGTCAACATGACTTCACAGTGAGAATGTTGAGCCGCACCAAAAAAACAACTCCACATTCTAATCCAGATCTCTTATCCTTAATCTTAATCTTAATTTAACCTGAGGTCTAACGAGGGCCGACGTCTGAGGACCAGGTCCTCAGATGTTCAAAAACCAGCCCATGTCCCCACAACCCAACAAAAACATGTACACACACACTCTCACCCACACTCTCCCCATTGTCTTTCTCCCCTTTCATTTGTTGTCAAGTGCACACCTGTCGCAGCACAAATGTAAAAAACGACAAGTGTCAATGCAAAATTCATCAGGAGTCGCGTTGGAACCTGCTGGATGTTCAGGTTTGGCCTCGCCTCGCTCCTGTCTATAGGTAGCTGCATATAAAGCCCTGTCATTCTATACCTGCGGGTTTGGGGAGGCTTCCTGGGCCGGACAATAGCTCCTCCCAAGGGGGGCCTGGGAAGCGATGCCGCCTGAGACTTTTGGGCTTTTTTTTGAAATGCCGACCAAAAGCAGCAAAGTCAATAAACAAGGCAGGCCCTCTTGAAAGCAGAAACTGTGTCATACAAAATGTAACACCTTGTTATGAATGCCTAACTCTTAGATTACTCAACAGGAATGCTGGGCCTTAGAGGGGCGAGGGCCTTCATGTGGGCCCTGCCCCCCCCC
>NW_007588355.1:0-772 GCF_000523025.1 Cynoglossus semilaevis | reverse complement strand
ATCATAATAATGATCATAATAATGATCTGATTATTACAGACCAATGAAAACTCTTCTCTGTGAAGTTTTAAAGAAAGTCGTACAGAAATGAATGTCATGATTTATACCTGAAGACTGCAGTATACATGTAGTATTACTGTAGTCCTGGTGCAGTAGAACGTCAGAAGTACTTCATAAATAGTACGTCATCTGTGAATTGTTTTCTGGACCCTGGTTCCAGCTGTGCTGACCAGTCCACTCAGTCCACGGCTCTACTGTCAGGGTCAGATCAGTGAATGACGTCACGTAAAATCCATGTCCGACTCAGAGGTTAGACAGGGTCAGGCTACACTTCCAATCAGTATAATCCTAAAATGGACTCCAAGCAGCACAGTGTAAGTAATCCTGACTGCCAGGACTATTTTCAGTGTGAGTCCCAGTTAAGTGATCAACCACATTTTTTTTACATCTAAAAAATGAACTACAAACAACATTAAATCCCTAATTTCGCACCAACAGAAAAAAAAAACTACAGCCAACTAGCTAAATGCTAAGCTAAGCCCTTACTTCCCTTTTATTCCATGCTCTTACCAACAGCTCTGCTGACACTGAGCTGCGCTACTGCCCCCTTCAGGATCTCTGTCTCTGCCCATTATTTCCACTTACAGAAGCCTGACAAAACACAGAAATATCACTGTGATAAAAACACGCCGACATATATCTCTCTTGTGACAGGCTGGTTTAAATAAAGTTCTGAATGTGATACAAGTGGAGGTAAAATACTGAGTCTGAA
>NW_007588354.1:0-772 GCF_000523025.1 Cynoglossus semilaevis | reverse complement strand
AATGTTGAAGCAGTTATCTGGTAGAAATGTAACATTTATAATTATCATTATGTGTTTGTCAGCCAATTTGATTTTAACAGGATCGGTCATGTGACTAAGTCGATGCGCAGTATTACTAACCTATTTGCCGGACAAAAGGGTCCACAAATCAAATTCACAGCTTGTCAGACGCAGACTTACTGTATTTCAATCTGATTTATTTTAATCATTCATTAATGCGATTATAACCCTATATTTTTCCTACTTATTCTCATCTAACATGGTCAAAAACGATGAATAAAATTACAGTGAAGTCACAATATTATTGATATTACATACATAGACTTACTACAGTATTTTTATGTACGCCATTTTAAGGTGCTGTTGTTTGTTGTTGGCCTTGAACCTGAGGTTTTCAGGATGATGGTTTAAGTTTGGTCACAGATGTAGGAAGTGAACAGCACACAGCGTAGGCTCTGACCTACAGCCACTGGGTCATATTTATTTTCAGTCAATCCCAGGGTGCCTTTCTAAGCCTCCAACTGTGTGTATAGCACCACCTGCAGGGGAGGCTGGAGAGCTACATGCTGACTGATCTCTACATTCAGCCTATCCCTGAACCCCAGATTGTTGGAGCAAAATTGTTTTAAAGAGTGGTATTGATGAATGGTAATTAAAAGATTTGTAAAATGTCAAGTGATTAACACTGCCAGAGTTTCAAAGGGGAAACTCAGCATGCAAATTGTTTTCTCTGCAACGGCTCGTTCCTTCTGGAAAACTTCTTTTTTTTCCC
>NW_007588353.1:0-772 GCF_000523025.1 Cynoglossus semilaevis | reverse complement strand
ATACATATGTATGTACATGTATATGGATCATAAAATTATATACATACATATATATGCACACACACATATACAGTATATTATGTGAATGGAAATAAAATATAAATGTATGTGCATATCTAAATATATTTACTATGCTACACCTTTACCTTTAAGATGCAGATCAATTCATACATTTGAAGGGTTGAATGATTTTTCCAATGCCACTGCTGTTTGTCTGTGTTTACGTGAGACCAATTCATCACACTGCAGATTGATGGAACAAGACTAAAGTCGATAAAGTCATCAGCTAAAGCAGAGTGTCAAATCTCACATAATGATTATTGAAAAGTAGCTGTTGTGATAATCCTTTTTAATTACAAAACCCATAGATTCTCAATGTCTCATCCATGCTATACCCAAAACAGAAACCTCTGCTATTTATTACTATTGATTTTCAACATTTGTGCCCCCTCAGTATGTCACCTACAAGTTTAGTTGTTTTGTTTTACATGTTGTCGTTTTCGGCAATGTCAGCATCACCAAAACTTTAGTAATTACCCCTTGGAGTTTGGAAACCTGTGCTGTAGACTGTAGCTTTTAGCAAGAGGAATCCTGTAAAATTTAAATTGATTCATTTTAACATACTCTGCATTTGTCATATGTAATGACGTGAATTGATGGTTAAAGTGTGATGTTGAAATACAGTTTTATGGTTTATTTATACTTTTATGTATTATTATTATATTTATTATTTTGAGTTTGTAATATATATAATACATATAAAAACACGCAA
>NW_007588352.1:0-772 GCF_000523025.1 Cynoglossus semilaevis | reverse complement strand
CTTCTCTCTGCAGGAGTTTACGCAGTCCTGTTTAGGTCACGACGCCAAACTCCGACCCACGGCTCACGACCTTCTGTTCCACCGAGTCCTGTTTGAGGTCCACTCCCTGAAGCTGCTGGCCGCCCACTGCCTCATCAACAACCAGTGTGAGTTTCTCACCTCCTCGTGCCAAGCCTCCTCTCACATATTTAACGTGTCACATCTCACGTTTGCTTTAATGCTCGTACAAATTCTCACGTTGCGTCTTCAGACTTGCTTCCAGAGAACTGTGTGGAGGAGAAAACCAAGTCCTTCGACCCCAGTGCCATCATGGCAGAGATCAGACACGACGACAGACAAGGAGTTCAGCTCAAGTAAAACCTCATCACCTCCTCTCATCACCGTTTGTCAAACACACTCTCGTCATCGTGCTTCTCACAGAATTTGTTTTTTTTCCTCCATCTCTACTGGCAGATATTCCCACGTTTCTCCTTTGGAACTGGACAAATTTCTGGAGGACGTTAAGTACGTGAAAGTACAGAGTACTGTTTGTATTTGCGGTATTTTAATGTGGAAATAATTGAAATATTTTGTGCATATTTTTTTGTCTCTTCAGGAATGGAATTTACCCGCTTATGAACTTTGCTTCATCCCGGCCTCATCCTGTCCCTCGAGCTCTGTCCTTGTCCCAGGAGCAGGTGGAGACGGTGAAGACGCCGACTCCAGAGCCCCAGGAAACAGAAACTAGAAAGGTCAGTCGCTCGGAGTTAGTCTGCGTTTTTTTTTTTTTTTT
>NW_007588351.1:0-773 GCF_000523025.1 Cynoglossus semilaevis | reverse complement strand
AAAAAAAAAATTCAAAAAAAAAAATGTGATTAAATACCAAAAGTGGTAGTGGCACTGGCAGGTGGGCCTCCAGTTTTACCATTATCTCATCATTTCATGGTAAGATTCTAGGATTCTAGAATTCATTGTCTCTTCCACATCTCCTCCTAATTTTCTCTGCCGAACAGACCAGGCGTGTTTAGATGATTTCTGTTGGCTGGTGACATGGACCAGCGTGGCAGGGGGCAGCTGTTAAAACCAAGCTGTTAATTAATGCTATTGATCAGTAAAAGAGGGAGAAGAAAAAGTAAAAGAGGAGGGGGAAAAAATGGCAAATGTGATTTGCATATAGTACTGACTGATCAATGCATTAACCGATTTTCTTTTCCTCTGAAATCTGATTTCCTGAGTTTTCAAAGTGAGAGTGAGAGTTCAGACTAATGGCAGATCGATGGCTGTCTCTCACAAGTAGAATACAAACCATTTTATTAAAGCTTTAAGTAGACACAGCGAATGCCGGCGTCGGAAATGAATAGAGGGATCAGGCGAAAATTACCTTCAAATGTCTGGGTTTGACCTTGAAAGGAATACACAATTTGTAGTTTTGTTTAGAACACACACCAAAGACAATATATATGGATTGATTATGAAAACAACAAGAGTGATGAGAAAATCCAAATTATAATCAAATGTTAGGCAAAAGTAAAGATAAATAAGATAAAAGATAAAGATAAAAAAAATGAAAATTATTTTAATAGTTCACATCGGGAAATTATTAATAAAATCGGATGAAA
>NW_007588350.1:0-773 GCF_000523025.1 Cynoglossus semilaevis | reverse complement strand
TACTACTACTACTACTACCACCACTAATAATAATAATGTTCCTCCTGAGTCTCCACCGTGTCACAAGAAACCGGAACCGGATGTGACGCAACCCATAGAACTGCAAAGGGACCGCGTTGGGTAAGAAGTCTCTGCTCTCCGACTAAACGCTCATCGCCATTCATCTTATTTTATACATACATGAACATATAGAGTGGGGTTTAAACCAAGTTTAATCCCGTATTCATATTAGAAGTCAAGCTTTAGCTAAAATCATTTCACCAACGCGAGAAGGCCTACAGCGTTTCCTTTAGCCACCTAGCTGTAGCTAACGTAGCCACTTCGCTAATGCTACCTTGTTAGAACAGATAAGTAATGGCGTTTTAAAGCTAGTTGATTATAATGCAAACTCCCGGATATTTTATTATTAGTGTTATGTTTTCTCCTTACTCTACTGACATTTACTTACCCAGTTAATTCAACAATCGATTGTACCTCCCTAAGTAAATGTTTGCCGCGTTAGTACCTGGTGTAAATAGCTTAGCCGCCCCCCTCGAGCGAATTACAAACAGGGCGATCTTTTTAAAAATTATTTAAACATGGCATGTTTGGTCAGCTAACCCATATTTTGTCCTAAGCATATTTTCATTCGGTATTTTACTGTAAAGTTATTGTGCTTCTCTGAACTTTTAAAAAAATGTGTGTTTTGCTCTCCTATTCTGAACTGTATGATGCTTGGCTCTCTTATGGCTAATTGCAGTGTTTATATGAAACTGAAGTCAAATCCCGTGTCT
>NW_007588349.1:0-773 GCF_000523025.1 Cynoglossus semilaevis | reverse complement strand
TTTTCAAAATAAAACATCTTTTATTATACAATACTTTATAATACTGTTTATCTAAACTGAAGAATAGCCTGCAAAGGAACTAGTGGTGAATGAATTTACAAAGTAATAAATGTATTTGATATCATCATTCAAATTGAATTTTAACCTAACTTAAATATTATCTAATGCATGTCATTGGCTATAGTCCATCTACTATGTCTGTACTGCATATTATTTATGTGGAAATGTCGCACAGTGCTATTGCTGTGAAATGTTTTACTTTACAACAGCTCTGTGTGTACCTACGTTATATAAGCTACACATCAAGTGGCAGCTTGTGGCTTCACAGAAAATAATAATAATCACAGATGTAGAAATATATTCACCTCCTGACAGGCTCTTATGAACTCCTCCAAAGTCACTACTCCGTCTTTGTTTTTGTCCATTTTCTGAAAAAGAAAACACGAATCACGGATTATTTTAATGACTACCAAAGTTGCTAGACCACAGCACATTTGATTGCTAAGGATATTTGACTTAACAAGCCGTATCTGAAAAGTTGTACCACAATCACTGTGTCGACATTAAGAAGAGAAATTTGGGAAATCACTGAGTGTGAGAGGAGTTTTAAGTCGATACCAGCATGTTTTAAAAAGTGGCAGAGAACAGCACAACAAAATGAAAGGCCTTCAGTGATGGAAGAGATTACATTTGAAACACAAAAACTAAACGCAGTGACTGTGGTGATGCAGGAATGTTTGTTAAAATGTAGTCATGTCACTCCTGTAAGTACA
>NW_007588348.1:0-773 GCF_000523025.1 Cynoglossus semilaevis | reverse complement strand
AAACAACATTTAAATGTTTAAGTTTAATAGGACAAAAACAGCAGCTCGAGATATAGATTTAAATAATGTCCTGACGGCGTCATGGAGGGCAAATGAATCGTAAAACTCCTAACGCTGGGGCGTTCGGATGTTGTGTTCCGCCCTTGAAAACATTTTATTTATGTACATCATGTAGCGATAAATAACGAGGGAACTCTGCGTGTGTAATGTGCCAACTCTCAAAAGTAATGAATCCATACCGAGTTGCTCTTAACTACGGCCACAAATCAACAGTGCCGGAGGAGAACGTTGCCACTACTTTGCTTTTATCTTGTTCTGGAGCAAACAGATCATTTTAACTGTTTGTCCTGGAGAATTTATTGTTCTAGGATTAGAGGAAAGACCTGGAGCGGCGCACATTATCATGCAGAACCCGGCTCGACAACACGTCATCAGTACGAAGAAACTCGACTCAAATCGGATTCATTTGGTTTCCATCCCAGAATCCTGCTTTGATTCCTACATGAAAACACATCGCAGCGCAGCGTAGCATCGCTGTGCTCCAACTAAACTGTCCAGTGAAATAGAATTTATCGTAGACATTGTTGATACATTTTTCTTGTCTATTTTGTTAAAGATAATGTGGTGACCATTGATAGGAAAAGTACATGACAGAGGTTCTCAAACTATGGCATGCGTATCACCAGTGGCCAAATATTCTGAAGGCAGGACACAGGACCACTGATGTTGTTACCATATTTTCAGGGTTATAAGTCACACTTTTTTTCATCCTT
>NW_007588347.1:0-773 GCF_000523025.1 Cynoglossus semilaevis | reverse complement strand
AGTCCTTTTATCTGATTGGCTCTCCCTGCCAAATGTTCTCTTCACTTTTCTTTAGTTTTCTAAAGAAAAAAAAGGTATGGCATGTGTGTTTGTAGTAACGTGTTGCAGTCCAATATGTATAGACAGATCTGCAGAGGCTTCCCGCCCAAAAGAAGCAGCGACTGCCACCAGGTCCCTGAGGCTGGATGAACAACAGGCCTGTAGTCTGGTTAGAAAACAAAAGCCTGCCATTTTGCTTCTGTTGTTGGTGTTTTACTTCTTGTAATCTGCGTGCCCAGATGGCTGGATGACTTACTCCCTCACAGAATCATTAAAACAGCGGCACAGTCGTCTGCCAAAGCAAACTGTAACTCAGGAGCAGAGAAGTGCACAGAAAGAAAGAGCAAGAGGAAAAATTGGAACAAATGAGAAAATGAGCCGACTGTACGACGACATCTCACCCAGGTCTGTGTTGGGCCCAGCCAGCAGCTGTTTGAACTTGTCCAGACGGGACGCTTCCCTCTCGGTCATGGCTGGAGTGCCGGATGTGTTTTGATCGGCCATGCGGGCCACGAGTGGGATGAGTGGGGGTCTGTGAGGCAGCGACTGCTGTCTGTGGAGGGCCGCAGACTCGCTGGCTGCATCTGGTGGGCCAACAAAGACAGGTTAGCAGAGGTAGTGTTCTGCAGGAACTCCTTTTGTAAATAGGACTGTTGTAGAACTCCCTCTTCGACACATTCACAGCTTCAAAGCTCCAGTTAACTTGATTTAAAATAATGAAAGTCCGAGGTCAC
>NW_007588346.1:0-773 GCF_000523025.1 Cynoglossus semilaevis | reverse complement strand
AAGTCATAACAGGAGCACCCAAAGATTACATGTGCTTTTCTCCAGACAATGCATTTGCATTTTCACATATTTACTGCTTGAGTTTTTCATAATTCCATATCATTAAGCTTGAGTGTTAATTCCGGTAATACTTCCATTCAAACAGAAGACTCTAGCTGGCTCATTCATGGACAAGCTGTAGAATCTTGATCAAGTTATTTTATTGATAATGAGGTTCTGCAGAATGGACACATTATTAATGCTCCAGCTCCCAGAAAGACCCAGAAGTTAACTCAAGACTGAGTCAGAAATACACAGGGTCTGTGAATTGTCTTTATCGCCAGCGATAGTACAGGGAAGCTCTGTCTTGTTTGGATAAACAGATGTTAAAGGTAAACCCATTAAAACATTGAGTGTTTATAGTCATCCCTGATCGCCTTCTTTCCTGAAAATCTTTACTTTCAACTCAAAGGTTTCTGGGTCTGTGTAGACTCTCGAGGCAGATGTTTGTCGCTGCTCACAGGTGAAGTAACCCCACTGCTCTGTTAAACAGTTTCACAAGTCTATCTTAATAATCTGAGTAAGACTCTCTGCCAAAAGAATAAATAATGATTTAATGTCTTTATCCACATCCTTGTTTTTGCATGTCTGCTGTGTACGTGCACTGTGTTGTTATCATGCATCTGTCTCTGTTCAGAGCTACAGGTTCAGACCCGACTGGGGAATGTACAGAATGTAAATTGTGGTTTTAACAGCCACAGCATGAATGGTAGGAAAGGCCTTGAGTCTTCTTC
>NW_007588345.1:0-773 GCF_000523025.1 Cynoglossus semilaevis | reverse complement strand
TTTCCCCATTTCGCAGTGGGTCTTGGATATTCTGTATATATGATTCACAGCCCCTGATTCAAAGCCCAGTAGGTGAGAACTAAAGTCATTTGATATCCACAAAAAATGTACAGGATTCATTCTGACATTCCATTACAATAACAAAAATGACATTTATAAGGATTTATCAAGAGAGCCATATAAAACTTAAACAGTTCTACCCTAACGAGATTCAAGTTAAATCCTAGTCAGGAAGTGAATGTAGACTTTTGTCATTATTTGCCACAAAGGTCTCTACCTTTGCCCACTGAGCGAAAACGCAGCTAAAGGCTTTTCATACAAACACTCTCTCTGGTTATTAACGCCCTTTATTATCCTGGCGCCTGAGTCAATAACTACCTTCCTCTTGATGTTCTCCAGCAGGTCATCCTGTCCATGTTTAAAGTAGGGGTGTTGGAACTCCACAGGACCATCCCTCTCCTGTTTCACAACGCCTGCGTCCATGTGCATCACTTTGCGGAACCCATCTGTAAGTACACACCGACACACATACATATAAGCCCAGCACAAATCGGCTGCTTCAAGAGTCAAGACTTCATAAAACTGAAAAGGTGACAGGAATACATGGTTAAAATTCAATAATAAAAACTACATTTCATATATATATTTATATATGTTTTAAAAAAGTGGGGAGAATATACGGTAATGTAAGTATGCTTTACAAAATTGTAAACAATATTGGTTTGTTTTTATCAATTACAACATGCAAACCCATCAAAAGATGTCTAAAAAAA
>NW_007588344.1:0-773 GCF_000523025.1 Cynoglossus semilaevis | reverse complement strand
AAAAAAAAAATCAATAATTAACTTACTTTTCATGAGTTTGACCGAGAGGTCTCGCATGGTGCTGTTGGACTGCACCTTGATAGGAGTTCCTGTCCTGGATTGCGCCTGCCTGGTGGGCGTATCTGTTGGGGTGTCGGCTGATCTGAGGCCTGGGCCCGTACTGGAGGAGTCCCGCAACTCCAGCGTCACCTGTAGACCTTCACTGCTACTGTCCTGGGAGAGGGTGTCGTGTGTGTGCGGGGCTACCGTGCAAGGATCATAGCCGTCTGGTGAGCTGGGAACAGGTTCTGCCAAAGAGCTGTGTTTGACAGAGTTCAGACTCTGAGCTCTGACTCGAGACCAGCTGGTGGATCGGAAACCTTCAGCCTCAAGCCAGAAGCGCACCAAGTGGTCTGCGCCCTGCAACTCTATGAAATGCATATAGTGGGGCACCGCCACGTTGTCCTGAAGGACCTGGTCTAATGTTTTTGACAGGCGAGATCGGGTCTCCTGTGGATGATAGTTTACACTGGAATGACCTGAAACATAGAGATACAAATACAGAAATGTAAAATTGCGTATATTAACTTAAAAACTCTGCTGACGTGGAGTTTTATTCTTAGTAAATCGAATTCACGGTTAGGAGGGGTGTAATAGGGGACAGTCTTTGCATCTATCCTGCATCAGTCACAGATGAAGGCAAACAAACGCACTTAAATTTAACCCGACAATTTGGTTTAATTTAACTTTTACTTAGTTGTCCCTAGTATAGGGAGAGGAATAGGAAATCCAAT
>NW_007588343.1:0-773 GCF_000523025.1 Cynoglossus semilaevis | reverse complement strand
GGGGGGGCTACAAGAAGGGAATTGCATGGACCACTTATACGCCCTGCCACCCTGCATCACTGGGCAGCCAATGATGAATGAATAGGAGGGTAACACAAAAAGAGATATGACTCAGGCACGGAGCAGGATCATTAGCCGAGGAAGAGCAGCCATTTGGGGGAGCGTTACTGTGGCACTTGTGTCTCTAAGAGTATGTTTATATGTTAAATTGTATCTACTTCACTGAGGCTTCATTTGTCAAACAGCTCAGTAGCAAATCTTCAGGGAGCGATTGCTAAACGCGTTTCCATTTCCAGGCAGCATTAAGGCCCATGTAGGAAGCACAACCGCACGCCTGCGTCCGTTTGCCGTGTCCACACGCCGGCTATTTCCTCAGTCTCATCACGACGTCGGATCATCTCTTACTCAAACTCAGAATCATGCTGCCACTGTTTACCAAAGACAAATCTGGTAATATATTTGCATATTGTAGCAGCAGCAGTGCACTCTGCAGCACGCAGATAAAAACGGACAATAAATCTGGGTAAACAAAAAGGCTGGAACAAAGACAGCGCCGGCCGATCGGAGGAGCTGCGATAAAAGAGAGGGCGTATGTTTCAAGGACCTGCAAAAAACCGAGGCTCCACACGTTCACACGCCCCTTTAAAACGCAACATAACAAATGGTTAATGTTACATTTACACCATAGGGTCTCAAAGCCCCTTACTCTGATACCATTTAATGACCTGCCTGATTATTGAAATCCCGTGCAGCTGGTGAATACTGGTGCAAAC
>NW_007588342.1:0-773 GCF_000523025.1 Cynoglossus semilaevis | reverse complement strand
TTAAAATATTTGTAATGACAGCATTCAGTTCCACCAGGTTTTTAGCACCATACTTCAGCAGCACCACACTACCATACAGTGTAATTTGACTCTGATGTCCGTCAGGAGTCCGTAGGCTTTTTGTCAGTAACTGTCAGTCACACTGACAATCAATCTTCATTTCTAAAACAGCATTTCTATGCTGGCAAAATCTCTAATTAAAGGTCTCCATTGGCTCAACTCAATGACCAGGGCTTACAAACTACATTTAAAGCGCCATCTGCAGGGGAGGTAGCAACATTGCACGTGCTGTGTTTTGTTTTTTACTTATTTTGAAAATGTGACTTTATATTTTTGAAATAAGATGAGGGTAACTATAGTGTTACAGAAAAAATAAAATTCAAACTGGACTTTACATTAGTTAGCAGTTAGCACACAAAAGCCTCAGAAATTGTCTCATGTCTGCTTTTTGGGAAAACCACCATTTTCTCTGAACTGCAGCAGCAGTGGATGGATTTTTTTAAATAAATGACAAAAATGTATTTAGAAAATTTAGGCTCTAAACATTTCTTTTCAAACCAAAAAAATGTACCAATCCCTAATGTCAAGGCCTAGGTACGTACCAAACGGTGGGATCTGTTTACTCTGATGTATATGTACGTCTTCAACTGTGTTTAAACCATCCTATAGTTAAACCACAGTAAACTGTAAATGAATGATAATGTGTTACTCACACTAAACACCAGACATCACCATCATTGATTTTCTCTCTGTGATTTCACAGTGAACACTGA
>NW_007588341.1:0-773 GCF_000523025.1 Cynoglossus semilaevis | reverse complement strand
TTCTATTTTTGTCACATCCACAAGTACATGTTCTTCTTTCCTGTTTTATTTTTTTTAATTTTTACATTTGAAATTTAATATCTGCTTAACAATTATTTTACCCAAACGACAGACCTTGAAAAGTGACATGATTAAAACTAATATTGCTGTAGATTTGTGTCCAGTCGTCACCAATTCTTATGAAATAACCCATGTCCATGAATGTAAATGAGGCTCCCCCGGTGGACTTGTGGGTAATTAATCATCTCTGCCCTGTTTATTTTGTGGAGGAGGTCTGTTTGAAATGACAGGGTTCAGAGGTCGCAGACATGAAAGACTGAGCCGCTCCATTCTTCCACTCCCTCTCAGTGTTTTCTCACGTCATTTAATTATAATTTCTGCTGCTGCCAAAGTTTCTTCGTCTTCGTTTTAGCCTGTGTTCTGTAACGGTGTCCACGTGAACTGTAGGAGTCGACAGAAGTACTCGATGTTCCCTCTGTTTCTACTCTGTTTCTTTATGGTCTCGGCCTCTTGTTGTTGAAGTCTCACATTCAACATAAATACTTTAAACCTGAGGTGAATGTTGAAAATGTTTTAGATAAAAACTGCTGGATAAAACAGTTACACATTTAGAAGAATTTGTTTTTGACAATAGTTGACTTCTTCTTGCCATTAGGATTTTATTCATCATTTATTCATTGTTTTGTGCTTATTTTTGCTAAGTATTTTTTCAATCGTTGCTTTTTTTAACTTATCATATCTAATGTTTTGATAACCTGGCTAACCTTTAGCCA
>NW_007588340.1:0-774 GCF_000523025.1 Cynoglossus semilaevis | reverse complement strand
CATTTTTCAGTACTTTTTCCACCTCTGATGTAATACTCCTAAAAGGAGCAACACATGGATTCGAGTCCTCTGTCCAAAAAATATCCCGGAAGTCTTTTTGACTCAAATAACAATGGAGTTGGAGTTGTCGGTAGAATTCGGCCACAAAGAACTCCCCCTGCTGATGAAGGAAGATTTGAGTTTGGCAGCTGATTTCCTCTTGCAGCCCAGAGAACTGAAAATGCCCAGAAGCTGACGTCGAAACTTCACTCCCACAAACGCGTACAGGACGGGGTTGAGGCTGCTGTGGAGATAACCCAGGGAGGCGGTTACCACCATGGCTTTGTCCACGGCGTTCCTCGCGCCACAGCTATTGGTGGCGTTGCCGGTCTGAACGGTGTCCACCAACAACGTGATGTTGTATGGGGTCCAGCATAGGAAAAAGACCACCACCAGAGACACGGTGACCCTGAAGGCCTTCTGCTTTTGCAGGCTGTGGGTGGCACAGCGCAGCCGGTAGAGAATGCAGGAATAGCAGAAGATCAAGATTAGCGACGGGATAATGAAGCCCAGTATGTGGTAGAGCAGGCGCGACGCCATTCGCCAGTTTCCAACTGATTCGGGGTCAAACTTGAAGTAGTCGCGGACACACTCCGTTTTCTCCCGTCGGTCGTCATGGATGGCATCCAAGAAGATCCAGTCAGGGATGGAGAGCAGTATGGAGACGAGCCACACCGCGCAGCAGCTCGCCTGGACGACCCTAGGGGTTCTGCGCGAGAACATCGCTGCGGCATG
>NW_007588339.1:0-774 GCF_000523025.1 Cynoglossus semilaevis | reverse complement strand
AAACAAACTAGTTCCGACAACAAAAATGGCCAACAGCAATTTAAAAAAGGACGTGAAATTGTATTAAACTGACAGTTAAAAGACCTAACGCCTCACAACAAGAGCATTAATGGTGCCACAGCGATCGTCACGATGACTTACTTGTACTTTGCGGGACGATAAAATCCCACCCGCTTAAAATTCATGGCTTAGTGCCTATTTTTGTCCCTTCTCCGCCTTCCAGACCGACTTAAAGAAGGAGGCCGCGCGACTCTACCCGTTTATTGTTTTGTTTTTTTCCCTCTGAGGAGCCCCATGCATGTGTTTTCCCAGTTGTGTTTCCCCGCATGCTCTTGCATCATACAAACCCTATGTATGTGCTATATGAGAGCAGTGTCATCTATCTTCCTGTCCCCTGGAGAACTCTGTTGTTTGTGTGAATAATGAGCTCCGTACATCGGTGCTGCGCCTCTGCTGTCTTTAACCAGCGCAACATGACTCTATTAGAGGGATCCTGTGTAATTAACGTCTTCTCGAGACAACCAGTCCGCGTGTGCTGCTTCATATAGACCTGACTTGCCCAAACAGGCAGCAGATTGGTGATTAATTACGCTTGACTTTTGGTGGAAACGCCATTTCCCAACTTGAACTTTTGGTGTCGGGACTATGTATAAACCTTATTTAGGTCGCCGTATCTGTTGAGCCTCACTGTAGAAATATATTACGTTACGTCGAAATTATTTTTGTTCTCCATGCTGGCTCTGCACCTTTCAGATACGTACGCAGGTGTGTGTG
>NW_007588338.1:0-774 GCF_000523025.1 Cynoglossus semilaevis | reverse complement strand
CTCAACTACATGGCAGCAGCAACAACAACCAAAATCTAACTGTGACCTCAAAGAAACCCAGCACACTGGATGGTTGTGAAATGATGCCCTCTGTTGGTTATAGAATGACACTGCAAGGCCAATTTAAGTTATAAACAATAATAAATGTTGTTTACATAAAATGCTTTTAATTTTAAAAAAATAATAGTGTTTTGTTGTGTATTATGCTGAAAGACTTCATTTGGTCAAAATAAAAAACTCAGGTAATCGTAGCTAAAACACAGTCACTAATAGAATGTGCTGCAGTTGTTTCTCTGACCTCAGTCACAGAGGTCAGCGGCCCCGGCTGCTCCGCTGGGCTGCACACATATTCACATCAGCTGACAGACCATTGTCTAGACACAGACGAGTCCCCTTCCTTGTATTGTTTGTTGGTGGTTACTTGTAGCAGAAAAACAGGAAACAGTGTGAAGAAGCCAGTGGAAGAAAAATAAGTTCCAGGAGGAATAAAGAGTTCCTGTGTGAATATGATCTGACTGAAATACTGCGTCATGGCCGCTGACAGATTGACAAGTTAAAAGTTGTTAAAATAATAATAATTATAATAAGAATAAATACAAAGTTAAAACAGAATTTTGGCCAGACTGCGTTATTACTGCACTGTCTCTTTTAGTACACTGGGTGGCAGCACAGACACATAAGTGTAATTTAACTGTACAGGAGCCTACATACTTCTGTGTAATTCCATGATCTGTACATAACTGCTCATATTTTTACGGTGGGGGACGATATCGG
>NW_007588337.1:0-774 GCF_000523025.1 Cynoglossus semilaevis | reverse complement strand
GCTGAAGCGTGTGTTTCAACCTGGTTTCCATAGGTCAATAGATCTTATCTGCACCTGGTCAACTATTGGCTGGCTGAACAGCCAAGACTGTCTAATCTTGTTTTCGGTGTGCAACAGTTTGAACAGTCCTACAGTAATGAATACAACAGTAAGTGCGGTAGGATGAACCACCAACCTCACCAAACAGTTACTCTGCTGTTGGTTTCGTGTTTATGTGATTAATCAAGATTAATCAAGGTAAACGTCCATTAATGATGATGATAGTGATTGAACACTGTAATAACATTCAACTGTGTATAAAAGCCCTGATAAGTGAATGGAACTATTGGATGTACAGTCTACGTCATTCTGCACAGGCTTTAAAATCCATTAACATTTGAATTACATTCCTCTTAACAAAGAAAACACACTTTTTAGGTGTTCATTTTGACAGCCCTGTTCAGAATAAACTGTACAATTATGTTGGACACTTGTAGAAAATGAAGGCTCTAAATTTACTGTGGGTTTAATGGTGTAGTTCCCCATAGTTTGAAACCTTTTACAGAACCCTTTAAGCACATACACACAGCAACTTTGAGGTAAACCTTCACAAAGAAGTTCACTGGCCTTTACACACAGACACTTTCCACTCCTTGTTTGGTAATGCTGTCTTTTAGTCTAGTTTCTGTTGAGGGCAGTAATTACAGCACTGTTCACATGCCTTAAAGCCCTTTATAGACAGGAGAAAAAGTGAGACGGTAATGGTTCAATGATGTCTGTGAGTTTCTACACCTT
>NW_007588336.1:0-774 GCF_000523025.1 Cynoglossus semilaevis | reverse complement strand
ACACGGAAACAGACAGACATGACACAGGTAAAAGGACACAAGTCTATATTGAACCACATAGACCAAATAAGGCCAGCGAGGACATACTTACTGGTAAAATATAACACTTTATAACATGAAATAAACTATGTCAAGAAAGACCCACAGTCTGATGACGCTTATTTTGGAATTCATGTCTTTGTGCAGCACAATCAATGTTGTTCACTTTAGTCTTCTGGAGATGGTTCTTCAACAGTTTTGAAGATGCTTTGGGTCATTGTCTGGTTGAAAAACAGATCGATGACCAGGAGTCTGCTCTGCTGCTGACTGCTTGATGTTGTCATATTTACATGTATTTGTTCATTATTAGTTCCACTCTTACAGGATAAACTGTTGTAAATGCACCAAAGCGGTCCTCTGAGTAGTGTGGTCTCCATTATATGTTGACGGTGGAGACATTGTCCTCCTTCTGAAATACAACTGCTTCGTGGCATCAGACATAAGTCCACCAAGTGTCATCCTACTGCAGTTTGTCATTATCACACTTATTTGGATTTGGATGTGTCTGACATCCAGTTATTTTTCTGCGCCATATTGATCTAGAAAATGCCACTTTTTTCAATGTTTTTAAATTAGCATTTCAATTAAAGACAGACATAACATTATGCACATCCCCCCACCCACTATCCCCAGCTACACATCTAAATAAATATCTGAGCAAAAAGGCCAGCAAATAAAAATAAAGGACTTAATAGAAAACTAAATTAGTAAATAAATAAATAAAAGGGGACAAAA
>NW_007588335.1:0-774 GCF_000523025.1 Cynoglossus semilaevis | reverse complement strand
TCCTTCTTGCCTTTTTATGCAATGTAGCAGCTAAGTTAATGAACTGTTGTTTATTCACTGCAGGTTTTTTTTCTCTCCTTGCACTGGAACAGCTGATCTCAGTTATTTTTAAACAAGAATCAGTTTCTCAGGTCTGGTTCTGTCACATGCCTGTATCTAGGGGGCAGAAAAAACAAGGCTAGAGCATGAGGAGAAATTATTCCCACATATGTTTGATACCTTTATATTTAAAGCCTGTGGCAGAAAATATGGAAAACAACCATTCTGGATTTGAATGGTTGTTTTCCATATTTTCTGCCACGGGTTTCTACCACTGGTTCTAACAGTACCAAGGACTCAGACGTCACTGGTATTTATTATTATTATCAGGGCATGTGCAACCATGAAAGATGGACCTTGGACGACTCTGACCTGCTTTCATCTTCCCTGCTTCTCTTTGGATGATACTTCTTCGACAGACTCCTGAACAGACACAGACACGGGAGAAAAGACAGAGGGGGGAGGAGAAAGGGGGAGGAGAGGGGTCTTGATCATGTCCCATTCTGTTTCAGATTTGTTTTTTTAAAAGCATTATTTTTTAACAAACCATTAGGCAGTGGAATACAAAAAATAAACGAGGCCACAGCGATCAATGTGGGTAAAACTGAAACTCCACTTTAATTTCAACTGTTATTTGGAGCCTCTTGAACAATCACGTTTCGTTCTAGACCAAGGGTTTTCAAGGTTTTTTAAGCCCAGGAACCGCAGACTGAGCAGGGACTCTGGTACTGTTTT
>NW_007588334.1:0-774 GCF_000523025.1 Cynoglossus semilaevis | reverse complement strand
GTAATTTCAATATTGACTGAATTAATCAAAAAATAATCCGATGCACACATATTTAAGGTCCATTATTTATATTATGCAAAAACAACACCTCCACCGGAAAAACTTACATACGTAATATAAACATGGACAAGTGATAACCTCTTTGAACGTATCAGTATTTCAGGTTGGCTTCATTGTGGTCTGTGGCAGAGCACTAAGACTGGTGTCATTGGAGAATATGGCATTTCTGCTGTAGTGATACAAAGGTTTAAAGGGCTGTGTGTTAATTCATTCAAACGTGGCCCCTTTAACTTCTGACACTTAGAGAAATTAGGAAACCGGTGATGAAAACAGTAGATAGAAGTTGCCACGATGTCATGGAACAAAATTCTGTTTCACTCAAATGGAAACCAAGTCCAGAAGTATCTCAGCCATGTCAGCCAGTACCAAGGAAACCAGTTCAAAAAGCTCATCAAAGATGAGCTCGCAGTCAAAGGGGATTCATCAGTGAAGAATTGACATCACAGAACAGGATGAGTAGGCTATTGATCAACCACTGTCATCAGTATAGGTGATATCTGTTTCTGCTGAGTGACAAAAACAAGTCAGAGGCAAAGAATAGAAGAATAGCAAAAGAATCAAAGGGAAATTATTATTACTATTATTTGAAAAATGTTCCGTCTTTATTTTAGCTTGACCATAGCCCTTATTATTAGTATTCTCTGAAACTCTTTCAGGTCAGCCTTACTACAGTTACTCTTAAGGTTATTCAAAGGCAAAATCAGATAATTTACT
>NW_007588333.1:0-774 GCF_000523025.1 Cynoglossus semilaevis | reverse complement strand
TTTTTTTTTTCTTCCCCGTCTCCACTGAGCTAAACCCTCAGTCAGCCGTTTCCCACAAATCCAATGCAATCATCGCCAACGCGGCGCTGCGATAATCACATCCCCAGTAATTAATTTAACTGAGCATTGTTAATCAAAACAAGCACATTAAACCTGAACAATCCAGGCTAATGATTGATGGAGCTAATTAATACATTTATTCTACAGTGGAAAAAAAAAACTCAACTTAATAATAATAACAAAATGAATGCACAGACTAAATGAGTGGCAACTGACTAAATTACTGACTGTATATGAAGTCGACGTCCGAGTGTGTGTGAAAATCCGTGTGTGTCTTTGTGTTCTCCTTACCTTAAAGTACTCCATGAGAGACCGCGAGTACTTGACAGCATGGTCTTTTTTCAAATGGAACATCCTCAGATACAGCAGAGACAGACAGCGGTTACTATGGAAACAAAACCATTAGGAGGCAGATGAATCCTCTGTACAAACACCCCACAAAGCTCCAGCCCTAATATTATTTTCCTGGACCTTAAACGCACCACACACATTCTTTGGCGTTAGGGATGGTCAGAAAAGTAAAATATGGAAATTAATTCAAAAAAATGGTAAACGGTACCAACACCAGACCGTGTTAGTGACGGTACGCTCTCAGTCAGAGATGTTTTTATTCATTCAGGCAGACTGAGGCGCTTTTATGACCCTGGTGGCTTCAGTGTTGGGCTGGAACACCTGAGAACCGTCTGTACATTGACATAATGCACATAACACTGT
>NW_007588332.1:0-774 GCF_000523025.1 Cynoglossus semilaevis | reverse complement strand
TAGTTAAAAGTTAAACCGACGGAGGGAGAACTTGAACGTCTCACCTTTGTGATTTCTCTGTGTCACCACAGCAGGCTGACGCGTCTCCGGGGCAAAAAGGTGCGCGTGGTTTGGCCGCTACATTCCGCGCGTTATGCGCCACAGAGATTTAAATCAAATTGGAGAATTATCTGTCGGTAAACGATTAAAAACAACCCGGTTTATTTTCGATATTCCTTCTTTTTGGACTAATCGGAACTGGTCGATCTTCCCCGCTCACTGTATCACTTCCATGTCACATTAGTTGATAGTAATGAAGAACAGGACTCCGCTGGTCCTCTGGTTCCGCGCTCTGTCCAAAAGTTTGACGCCGCGGACATCAAGCCTGATGGAGAGAAGACGCAAAACTGTCGGAGCGCCGGTGCTCGAAGACGGTTCGGTTGTGAATCGAGGACCTGGTGCAGGTGGTAGAAGAGCGACTGCCCTGCTGTCCTCTCCCTTCTACTCTGCCCCCACCCAGCCTTCCCTCTCCCGTTGGCCCGCAGCAGCAGCTTTGGACCAAACCTCTCCGTGCGCCATATGGGTGTGATTAACCCTTCACGGCCTGATCAGCCAATCATAGCCGAGCACTGATTGGTTGATGCGCTGCTCAAATGTATCACTCTGATCCTGTGGTGCTGGAAATATTTTATTAATTCTAATCTAGTGGTTCTCAAACTATGGTTTGCATGCCGCACGGTGTACTTGGGCTCCCTCTAGTGTAGGGGTTGGTAACTTTCAATACCAAATAATAAT
>NW_007588331.1:0-774 GCF_000523025.1 Cynoglossus semilaevis | reverse complement strand
GGTAAAGATTTGAGGTACGAGCACGCTAGAGACGTATGTCTCTATAGCAATTAAAAACATGTTTTTTTTTTCCATTGTTATTAGCACTAATAATAAGGGAGTTTTTTTAGAGGCCCGGAACGAGTACATTTTTTTTCTGTTATTTCTTAATTTTTCTGTTATTTCTTAATAAATGATTCGAGATACGAACACCTCGAGTTACGAGCTCGGTTCCTGGAACGGATTATGCTCGTATCTTAAGGTATTATTGTATTTTGAATTTGGTCATTGCTAATAGATAGATGTATGGTTATAGAAATGGAGAGAAAGTGGATGTTAAGGAGTAAAACAGGGGGAACGTCATCACGATGGAAACCCGATCTGACCTGGAAGCGGTACGGTGACTCATCAGCACGCAGTACAAGAGACCTCGGTTCCTTGAGAGGGTAGATGTAGCCGTATCTCACCAGCATTTTACCAAGATGCAGAGCTTCTGTTTATTAACGACACCACAGGGCATAAAATAGAAAGTAATCAATGGATTGCGTCTGACTGTTTTTGCCACAAAGGGCTGAAAGCATATGTCATAGAAAGAAAAGCCATAGAAAGAAAGTGATAGAAATCGCTAAATGCTAAAATTAACCAAAGCAAGGCAGAAATTGTGTAACCTTCACTTACATGGCAATAAACTATGGAAAAAAATACTAATATTAATAAATGCTAAAACATCCCTAAACTTCAGGCTTTTCATAAATTTAAGGTACAAAAAACCACATTAAAAATATAACTTATTAT
>NW_007588330.1:0-774 GCF_000523025.1 Cynoglossus semilaevis | reverse complement strand
GATGGATGGATGGATCTTTACGAGATTGGGAAATTCAGGCTAATGCATTTTTCATTTTTCACATTCCAACGTCTTGTAAACGCTACCTCGTTATAAAGCTTCACAGCTTCTGCAAAGTCCGTGTTGGCTTCGGCTTGGAGGGCATCACAGGTGATCGACTTGGTCCCAACTTTCCCGCCGAAGATTCCTCGCACGACATCGTAATCCTCCAAGGACCTGTATAGCCTGGAGTGAGGAGGAGATGCACATGGACACGTGATGACGGTGTTAGCATAACTGCCTGGAGCAAGTCTCCCTTTATCACTCACTCATCAGTATATGTATGGGTATAGTTAATAATGCCTAAGGTCAGTGGTTCTCAAAGTGGGTCCCTACAAAACCCCAGGGACCTCTGGGAAATTTTTTCCCCCAGTGTATGTACCTGGCAAGGTGAATCCACTTATTGGTGTCTGGTGGGTTTTCCCTGCGCCCGCGTGCGCGTTTGCTGGGAGGCTCATCCTGGACGGTGGAGTGAAGCAGGCTCTCCTCCAGTAACAAGATCCCCGACGGCTGCTGGAGGCTCATGAGGGAGGTGGAGCTGATGGTGGCCGGATCAAGCTGCTGAAGCTCTGGCTGCTGGTGGCAAATGTCCTTCGGATATGCAAGAGAGAAAGTCTACGTCAAATCAGTGTGTAGAAGAACAGCGTCAATGATTACCGCGAGACAGTGAACCTGACGCAGCGATTCCCGGACCACTGTGACGCGGCACGCTAGCGTACTGTGAGAGATCGTGGA
>NW_007588329.1:0-774 GCF_000523025.1 Cynoglossus semilaevis | reverse complement strand
TTGGTGTTTCATGTTTACAAAAGGGACACATACTTTATGATTTAAAAAAATAAATAAACATATTTATTTCAGGAACACTTCAATATTTCAAAAATGTTACTCCATGTGAACTACAACAAACATGACGCCACCCGGCCAGGCACCACTTGCAGTGCCTTCACGGACCACACGGGGGCCATGGACATTTATCAAAGTAAAACTTGTGATCCAGAGTTCTCGTTGTTTGTTTGATACAGAGATGAATCCACACAGTTCTGTGTCCATGACCTCCTGACCTCCAGGGTCCCAGTAAATATTCCTGCCCCTAGTTGACAGTGACACACGGTGTTGAGTGGCAAACACTGCAGCGAGGAGCTGCACGGGTTTCCCATGTGTTCCCCAGATGTTGGCTTTTTGAAAACAGAGAAAGTCTTTGACATGTGGGAACTGTTCTCACATCAGTTCACGTAGACCAGGCCCACAAACACACGTTCACTCTGCTGTATAATTGTAATGGAACACGATGGCTGGAATAACTCCGCTGTAAATCTCACACAAGTTCCAGGTAGTTATGGTGTGTAACATTACCTTCTCCTGAAGGCCTCACATGTCCACTGATGTCAGACTGGATCAGTTCCAGTGCCTCCTGTGTCCTTCAAGCTAAATATATATATATAAACAGTACTCACTGGACTGGGCTTTTTTTTTCAAACTGATTTGTTTATGTTCTGCATTTAACTGACTAAAAAAGGTTTGGTTTCAGCATTTGTTTTTATTCATTCAGGTTTAGGTACT
>NW_007588328.1:0-774 GCF_000523025.1 Cynoglossus semilaevis | reverse complement strand
TCTCTTTCTCTTTCTCTCTCCCCCTCTGTCCTCCAGTGTCTCACTGGATGGAGACACAGCTCAGTGAAAGTGCAGCAAAGTGGAGACTACTGTTCCACTGTCATGCCATGATCCGACGCTTCCACCGTCTCCAAGGGAGACTGAGCCTCAAGTGTGTGTGGCGTGGTGCAATCACTCCCCTCGTCTCCTTCCGTCCTCCCCCTCCTCTTTTCTGTCTCACTGGCTGCTCTCCTCCTCGTCTTCTGCCCCACAAATCAGCAGCTTTGTTTGGAAGGTAACCAAGCAGCCCTGACTAATTATGCTGCGTTCGCAGGCCGCTGCCGCCTCCTCTGCTCCATCCTCTCTCCATCGCTCTTGTCCTCCACTTCTACCTGACCAGACTCACCCCTTCCCTCCACATACCCTTGTCCTGTCTCCTCCACCCGCTCTCTGTTACTTCTTCAGTGAAGTGAGTTTCGTGCCGTCGCCTCCACCGCTGCGGTAGATCTCTGAAAACTACTCACAGCTCGTCAAGTGATCTGTCTTCTATCCACATGACAATCCAACAGATGAGTCGCACACTGGGGCAATTATGGAGTTTTCACTCTTACACAGATGGGAGTTTGCCACCACCACGTCTGCATCGCATATTTAAAATACATTTATATTCAACTCAATTACAATTATCTGAGTGCTGTGACAACTTTTTTTTGAGTCAGTGTGATGGGCTGGTCTGGGATCAGTATCTGATTATTAATTTTTTAAAGAAATAAAATACTGGATGTTGAATATAGT
>NW_007588327.1:0-775 GCF_000523025.1 Cynoglossus semilaevis | reverse complement strand
AAAGGTCATGTTACTGAAAAGAAATTAAATAAAAAAATAACATTTTGAAAAGTTAATTTAGTTCTATCCTCAAGAAAGAGGTAGAAAGAAATATTTTTTGTTAATGTATGGCACAGATTTGTTTACAACCCATCTGTGTTCTCACAAATGATCTGTTGATAGTCATTACGTTTGACAGTCAACTGGCGAGTTGTGCGTTTATTCTGATCGTAAAAGAAACGAGTTACTAATAAAATTAAAACCATTATGTTTTCTGTTGAGAAAAGATCAATATAAAATCAATATCATATCAATATAAAACAACTATATCAAGTCATTTTCACCCAACAAAAATGGAGGTAGTTCAACATTGTTCACCTGGTAGGAAACAAAGCTGATCATCTTGTGCCCACTACGGTTATCTAGCGTACACAACAAGAGAGATTTGTGGCGAGTGCTCATTAATGGTTTTTCTGAAATAAAAAGATTAAAGCGATACCACAAATTTTCTTGTTGAGTCAAGAAATAATTTATTTTTTAAAAATCACATCCCAGGCTACAGATTTTTTTTTTTTTAAATGTCTGAAATTTGCCAGTTTTGCAGTTACTTGTGCTTTTCATGTATTATTGAAGCATTGTTGAAATAAATATCTAAATATTTTTATGACAATGCTCATTGTCCCTTTCACACGTAATTTAGATCTTTTATTATTATCTTATCATTTTTTTAAATTATATTGCACGTTGTGTGTGTATCAGCTTTTTAGACAATTCAAAAATTTCCTGAAATGTATTA
>NW_007588326.1:0-775 GCF_000523025.1 Cynoglossus semilaevis | reverse complement strand
AGGCATGTTTTTGGTGATTTTTTGAAACATAAAAAATACACAAAATATAAAAAAAATCACAAGTTATATATAAAATACTTTATATATAAATGTGTTTTTTAACACTTTTTCCAGAAATTTTAAGTATAGGATTTTACTGTGGTCAAAAGTTGGTTTTTAAGTCCCCCGTCCAGGGGAACTGGTACGTATGGCAATTTGTAGCCCCCTTTTTGCTTCTCATGCCCAAGAATGTGGCCAAGTCTTAGAGTTTATAGTTTTAAATCAGCATTTTATTTTGTGAGTAATTGAAGAAAAAACAAAGACAAATTATTTTAAACAAATACAAGGTCTTCTCACTCCATTTTGCCTCTAATAACAAGCAATCAAATGTAACATCAAATAAACCACATGGAACACAGGGCAAAGTGTCAGCAGACTGTAGCTCAAGGATGATGAAGGGAAGAGGGCCGTTGCCAGTCAGTATAAATGGACGCCATCGACCAATCCACTCACAGTTTACCTGTCATGTGATCCTGCAAGAAAACAAAAGAAACCCACACACCCACATACACTGGCAAGAGACAGAAAACACACAAAACACAATCACATGACACTTCCTCAGACATTTGTGTACCAAAAAGGTGAATCTTTCTGAATTTTTACCACAACATTGACATAGGACAAGTATTTTAAGGCAAATGAGTGCATTTTTAGTCATTTTTGACCAACTTTTATTTTTCTGAGGTTATTAGTACAGTATTTAACCTTTATTAAAGGTTGGCGTACCAAAAAAGTA
>NW_007588325.1:0-775 GCF_000523025.1 Cynoglossus semilaevis | reverse complement strand
GCAGCAGCAGCAGCAGCAGCCTCTTGAGCAGAAGTGGCTCTGACCACTCACTGGGGCTGAGTGTGTTTGGTTTAGTGCATGTGTGACTGAATCCTGTGGACAGCATGAAGTATGGCCAGAGCAAAGGGGGAGTCAGTCCAACGTTACACTGAGCCCAGGGCTCCCTGTTTGGGTTGGCACCAGAACGCTTGCATTCTCCCAATCCAAACAGTGGAACTGTGTTCACAGCCCATCGCCTCTGTGATGGACGGGTCAGGCCACCACTCACCAAGCCTGTAAAGGATAGGCTGCGGTGCCAGGACCAGGTCGCTGAGGGTTTATGATTTTAGAGGCTGATTGATGTTAGTGTTAAAAAACATTTAACAGGCTTTGGGTGATATAAAAAGTGGGTTAAGATTTTTCTCCCGCTGTAATTATTCGTCCTTTTTCCAGTCATACTTTATTTTATAGCTGCGTGAAAGTAAAATAAATATTTGTACACAAAACTCTACAGACCTGGTGAAGCCAAAATACACCCCCAAAAGAGAGCCATATTATTTTGCAAATATAGTAAAAAGAAAAAAAAGCTAAAATTTTATATAAAAAAAAACCAAAACGTCAAAAAACAAAACACTTTAAGTTAAGAAGAATTTAAATTAAATTAACACAACTAAAAAATTAGCACATTGAGTATAGAGATGTTAACATATAGAAAGATAAAACTTGAGGAAAATGGCCAAAAAAAGCTTATATTTAGGCAGGAAAAAAAAAACTACAGTTCCAAAAAGAACGACAT
>NW_007588324.1:0-775 GCF_000523025.1 Cynoglossus semilaevis | reverse complement strand
TTGCTAAAATCTTTACTTGGTCTCCAACAAAGAAACACGTCCGAGTAGTGGTGACAGTGACGCCGCTCCGCTCCCTTCCCTTCAGCCTGTCATTATCTTTATCACTCACACCTGCCTACTGTGTTTGACCGGCCGTTGCCTCCCAGTCTCGTTCATTCCTTACGTCAGGTTTTGTCGGTGCTCTCAGTGCTTTTATTCATTATTTAAATCACAAAAACAGCAAGTTAAATTTTGTTTTTTTGTGCGGCCTTTAGACAGAAACAGTAACAGCTTAGAGCTAATGTTAGCTTTAAGCAGCGGTTTACCCAAAGTAAAAAGTAAAAAGTCGAGTCACCCTTCAGGAGACACATGGCTAATACCTGTGAGGACAGCAAGGTAAATCTCAATTTCAATCTTTTTTCCCACACTATACACAGATATTTTGGTGGAACTTTCCAGGTTCATTTGAATCTTGTTGCTATGGTTTGGGGTTATCTGTTTTATATACTTACTGTTTTTTTCCTAGTACTACTATACAGCTTATGTAGAGACAAAATGTATAATTTGATAAAGGAATTAACATGAGCACATAACTACTTTAAATTAAAAAGTACAGTGGGGCTTCGAGATACCAGTTTAATCCGTTCCACAACAGCCCTCACGTGTTGCATTTTCTCCATTAAAAATAACTTAAAACCAATTAATTTGTTCCAGCCCCCAGAAATATACTATTAATTAACTAAATTACAATTTCCCCCATCTAAACATTAAAACATAAATAAAAACAAATATATTG
>NW_007588323.1:0-775 GCF_000523025.1 Cynoglossus semilaevis | reverse complement strand
AGCCTGTCAGTTATTGCATCTCACTGCAGAATGCTGTACACCAGTAATGGTATACAGAGTTGATGCTGACTACACAGCAAAGCTGTCCTGCTTTGCTCTCTGCACTTGTCAATAATGTTTCCTCTTCCATCATCAACTTTTTACTGGATAAGTGTTAATGCATTACACATAATAAACTTTTGAGTTTTAGTCTCTTCACTGTACACTTAGAAAGGCATGACTTAGGCATGTATCTAATTTTCAAGAGACTAATGTTGGAGTGTGACAACTGCGAGAGTGCAGAATTGTTTTCACTAAGTAGATTTGCTGTGCCAATCCAAATTTATTATAGTTTATTTGGAACCCTTAATTAAACCAATACAATGTGAACAATAAACACACAAAGTTATTATTTTCATCATCATCAGTTAGATGGCAAGGGCATAAAAATTAGAGGGCTTTACTTCATTAAAAACTATATAATTGATAATGGATTATGAATATTTGTATTGCACACAAATACTATAACTAACTAATTTTACTTTTATGGTGTAAATCAGGGGTTACAAACTGTATTTGTCGGAGGTCCAGAATTTTTCCTGGACAGACACCTTGGGGCCGTCAAAGAAGATATAAAAAATATATATATATAGTTATTATACAAAATTATTACATGATGTTTATGATACTGATAGTCATTGTAGTCCCAGTTGTTTTTGTTTTTTTTTCAGTTGGTTTAACAGTGGGGACTAGGGATGGAAATCGGTTTAAATTTCAAGAATCGATTCGATTCCGA
>NW_007588322.1:0-775 GCF_000523025.1 Cynoglossus semilaevis | reverse complement strand
GTAGCAAGCGAGCTTTCAGAGGGAAATATGGACTGAACGGAAGTAGGACTACCTACAACGTCACACTCATCAGACTGCACCTGGTAAATATTTTCTTTTTAACTTTACTTGATTGTTGCTGTGAAAACATGTTAATTTAACATTAATACTGGATATATAATGGTACAAAAAAGTCATACGGCATTAAAAGTGTTTAGCGGCTGCCTCACATTTAAAGACGAGCTCTAGAAATATCAAAAATAAACACTAAAATGAGAAAACGCTTGGTTCAATAGAAAAACGCCGAAGGAAATGTCGGCTGCACCAATGAGGTTTGACACAGAGTTAGACAATACGCATATAATAATGGGTTGGATCATCTGACGGATAACACTGTTATCAGCCAAGACACAAAAGTCCTTAGGTGTTGCACAGAGAGCCCACACACAATTCACACCACAGGCAGCAGCGTTACATCTGCAGGATGCTGACAAACTGTGGAGTCCAGAGGGAGAAAGAAAACTCATAAGAGGCAATAAACCAGAGTAACCCGACCAGGGGGGAAGCTGTGGATGTACAGGATTCAATCTGTGGACAGCATTTGACAGCATGTGGGCACTTTCTGCACGGGTTTGTGGGAAATACATCCTCAAGAGCTAATTTACCACTCACTGGCGTCTGTGTGTTAATAACACAGAAGCCAGTAAGATATTAAATGATGCTGCATATATTATTGTTCTTTGTTTCCAGGCAAGGCATTATAGGCATTATAATGTCGCTCAAAAGCTAATTATAT
>NW_007588321.1:0-775 GCF_000523025.1 Cynoglossus semilaevis | reverse complement strand
AAAAATGCAAACAAAATACCAGAAATGTATCAAAATGCAACTTTTTGCTGTAAAACATGCTGCCAAGTGAATCATTTGTGCTAAAAACTTCAAAACATTTTCTGAATATTTCAAAATATCACCAAACATGCCGTACTATAGACTTGGGTTCACAAAAAATGCAAAAAAATCCCAGAAATGCCTCAAAATGCAACTTTAAGCTGTAAAACATGCTGCCAAGTGAGGAATTTGTGCTAAAAACTCCAAAACATATTTGATCTGAATATTTCAAAATATCACCAAACATGCCTTACTATAGCCTTACGTTCAGAAAAAATGCAAAAAAATAAAGTCCCAGAAATGCCTCAAAATGCAAGTTTATGCCGCAAAAGACAATGCTAAGTAAAATAATAATAATAATATATTGTGTTGTGTGATGGTTTCCAGAAACCTCAGCTGGGTTTTGAATTTTGCAATAATCATAAATAATTAATTACAAATAAGTCTTGAAAGCTGAAACAGTGTCTCTGTGTCCACAGAGGGACAGAAATGTCTCCAATATAAATCTGCCCTCAATTTCTTATATACACAGTCATTTTCAATCACGTGAGCAATTCTTGACATTTCATGGTACCAATGTGACGTTAGGTTTAAATGTATTAAAAAAAGTTAAGTATTTGAGTAGAGAAAAAAAAATGGTCAGAGAGGGAGCCAGAAGACAACTGGCCTTTAGCTTAGCCTTAGTGTTGTAGAATGGCCCTAGTGGTCTGACATACACACGTGGACAAAATTGTTG
>NW_007588320.1:0-775 GCF_000523025.1 Cynoglossus semilaevis | reverse complement strand
TAACCTTTGCAACAAGCTGCTACACTGTCAAGCTGCGGTGGTTTTAATCTGCGATCACCGACGTTGATGAGACTCGTTAACTGCTGTATTGGTGCATAGAAATGAACACTACCATTTGGATAACAAGCCTGATCGCAAAATTTATGTATCATGTTAACTCCCCAATTCAACCATTCTCAGCCCATATGGTCCATTTGAATAAAAACTCCATTCTGGAAGAGAGCGGAGGTTTGCGCTGATTGTTATTTCACCAGTGTTCGTGTTGTTCCGATCATTATTACCTGTCGGAGGTTAACATGTGCCTGCTCTGTGACATATTTCCTAATAAAAAAAAACAAAGCACACACACAATAATAAACAGACACCAAACACACAGGTGTTAAAGAGGAATAAAACGGTTGGCACACGGAAAGGTGAAATGAGCAGAGGTGCGCGCGGTTTGTTTACGACCGAAGAGGAAGTGAGGCTACGGGTATTTCCACCATTGCACATCTCATTCATTCATTTGTTGTCGGTTGTGTGGGTGAGGCCAATCTCAGCGGACATCAGGTGAAATGTGGGATATGGAAGTCCATCTGACACAGGCGCTATCCCATTTAGAGGGCTGCACCCTATGAACCCTATATTCTACAGGAGCCGCGGGGCGAGATCACTTCAACTGTTCCCCGATGACACGTCTAGCCTTTGAATTACATAGTCAGCTGCTCCAACTTCTCCCTGATTCAAAGTTCAACACAACTATAATAATTGGATTCCATGATTGTTTGTTGTTTGT
>NW_007588319.1:0-775 GCF_000523025.1 Cynoglossus semilaevis | reverse complement strand
TCCATATTAATAAGACGCTCGTTTAGATTCTTACTGTTTCAGCAATGTTTATTTTATGTCATATTAATGAATATTAATTTATCTCAATCATGATTATTTGATTATTTGAATTTTACAAATTTTCCCATGTTTTCATGCAGATGTTTGAGAGAGATCCCACTCGCAGGCTAGGGGTTGTGGGTAACATTCGTTTGCACCCCTTCTTCGCGGTCATAAACTGGCAGGCTCTGGAGAGAAGAGAGGTGGAGCCTCCCTTCAAACCTAAAGTGGTGCGTGTCTTTTATCGTTTCATTGTACACGTAACCGTAATGTCACCGTGTCATTACACCTGCTGAGTCATGTTTGTGGTTGATTACAGAAAGCGCCCAATGATTGCAGCAACTTTGACCACGAGTTCCTCAGCGAGAAACCTCGTCTCTCCTACAGCGACAAGAACTTCATCGACTCCATGGATCAGTCGGCGTTTGCTGGCTTCTCATTCATCAACCCAAAGATGGAGCACCTATTAGAAAAGTAACCGCTGTTCTGACAGACTGGGCTCACTTCTCCGATGTCCACTGGACAGTTCACTTATTCTGTCACTGATAAATGAGCTGATCCACCTCCAGTACTTGTGTGACCTTATTTTAAGCACAGACTATTCCCGTCGGGTACGTTTAGAAATTTTACCTGTAGAAATACGCCCTTGTACTGTACAAATTGATTTAATTGTTTTATGAGCATGCTGTATATTCCTTTAGGCTGTCGAGGCCAGTATGAATAATAATAATAATAA
>NW_007588318.1:0-776 GCF_000523025.1 Cynoglossus semilaevis | reverse complement strand
TTTTTTATTAGTAAACATCAATATAATGACAGGAATGGAAACCCTTCAACTCTTCAATTTTGAGTTATTTTTCCTTGACATTTCTTCTTCTTGTGATTCTATATATTTGAATTAGTGATAAATAAAAACGGGTATGAAATGCATACATCTACCATATATACATTTTGGTTAATCAAATTAAAAATATATATAGCTAAATATATACAGCTGCAATAATGTTTGGAAAGTCCTATACCAAACTATTCAGGATGAATACACTAATTAAATACACATTGTCAATACTATTAATATATATGAACATAGATATGCATTCGGTTAGGCTAAACTGTTTTTGTACTGTCGAATTGTTCCAGTGATGAAGGACTCTGTGTGTGAAACCACTCTGCCCAGTGATGCTGACACCGATGAGGACGACGACTTATTGAGAAGGGAAGGCACCGGCCTTGACCAGGTCCAAGTTTCACTGGCATATCACGTCCAGCCCCCCGAGTTTGCCATGGATCCGCAGAACATTTCGATGGCGGACGTAAGCCCCACTAAAGTCAAATCAGAAGGATCTGAAACAGGTGGGTGAGACAGTGTGAATAAATGCTCGAAAATGAAGAACTTTGTGAGTGGAAATGAGGTAATACATAAAAATGGTTCCTGTGCGTCCAACTGTCTGACATAATCTTGTCCAATGGGTCTGTATAACAAAACAAAAATATCAGCCAATTCTGTAGTGTAAATAAAAACAATGCGTCACATCTCTTTTTTCCCTGGTCTGTAAATCAAAT
>NW_007588317.1:0-776 GCF_000523025.1 Cynoglossus semilaevis | reverse complement strand
CCCCAGATCACCTGACTCCTGGTCTGGGTCAGGAGGCTTAAGTAGTGTCTCCGTGTCAGTGTTCTGTCTCCGTCTCCTCTACAGCTCAGAAGTGTTCACCTAATTACAACCTCTCCTTCCTCGCCTGAGGGAGACACGACAGAGGCTGAGAGAGACGGAGAGAGACGGAGAGAGACGGAGAGAGACGGAGAGAGACGGAGAGAGACGGAGAGGAAGAAAGAAAGACGAGACGGAGAGAGAGAGAGAGAGAGAGGGCGAGAGTGACAGAGACAGAAATCAAGGAAAAAAAAACACAGAAAAGAAAAGAGAATTAACTTGGCAAAAGGACAGTGTGTGTGTGTGTAAAGTGTGTTAGCAGATAATGGGTGAATGGAGGGGGCGCTGTTTGTCTGACCTTTTCACTGTGGATTTGTCCACGTCCTAACTGTGGCCGAGTGAACAACAGTCGTCAGTTAACCAGGAAAGGTCAGGTTTAACAAAGAAGATCAGGTTTGTCAGAGTCTGGTCTTCGTCTCAGTGAATTACTGAACCCACGGCTGGAGTGAAGTACTGAAGTACTGCAGTACTACTCCATCTCCTGGGATCACATCTAATGAAATGTTTCTAACTTCTTTTATGACTTCCCCACAGATTGGAATTTCATTAAAGGTGTGGTTTTTTTTGCTGAGGTTTTTAATAACCAGCTTCTTTACACTGGTTTTCACACAGTTTCTCTGTTTAAATATTACATTAGAATCACTGACATAAAGCATCAGGAAACTGCACCTGCAAAAGGC
>NW_007588316.1:0-776 GCF_000523025.1 Cynoglossus semilaevis | reverse complement strand
ATGGATGGATAGATTAGATAGATAGATCCGTTAGGGGCAGCACTACCAGTATCCAGTATAACTTTTCTATATTTTAGCACGTTTTGATCACGCATTAAGCTTAGAAAATTGGTACTGTTGCTACTGTTTGAACTATGTGTGGTAAAAAGGCTTTGAAAAAAATGTGGTATCCTGCACTTGAGTCCATTATCCCACCAGTCTTTGTCTGAGCGTGTTAGTGGGTTTAGAATGGACAGGAATTTGGTGATGGTTAAAAATTCTCCTAAGTTTTTCGGAGGTCCCGGAAACACAAGGAACGGCAATGTTGTTCCGCTTGTTACCGTCCTCCTCTCTGTTTGTCTGGTTGGTTGTGGTGGCTTTGGAGAAGACCCAATTGGGGTAGCCGCAGGTCTTTAAAGCTCCTCTGATATCTGCTGCAGTTGTTCCTTAGGCAACGTTGCCTGCTGCAACCATTTTTAACGTGTCACACTCAACAGTCCGCAATGCACATGCACAAGTCCTGTGCGGCCTGTGCAGAATAACTTTCAACTCAATCTCCCGGAATTGTTATAAAATGGAAATTGAAAGTTTAAACTGAGAGACCCTTGTTATTGCCAACAAAAAATAAGAATTAGAGAATTCAAATTTTCCACTTACAGCACATATGTTTTATACATAATAGGTAAGAATAATTTAATAGCAATTTGAATTAGTTCAATATTGTGTAGCTGATAGGCGCTTTAGCCCAGAGGCAATGTCTTTGTCATTGTTGTGGAACCAGGGTTCACCTCCTGGGC
>NW_007588315.1:0-776 GCF_000523025.1 Cynoglossus semilaevis | reverse complement strand
ATGTTATTAGAACCTCTGCAGTGATGTAATGACCAGGGCCTAGTGGTCAACACTGGACACAGGGAGTAGTGGGCAAGACTTGGCAGTGCGGTAACGACAAAGCCACATGAGGCCCACAGTGCGCGATTCTAAAAACCCTGACGTAATCAGGACCAGTGACCCAGGTCAGCTCCTCTGCTTCTTACTACAGGTTCGCTACACGCAGTTGGTGCGTCAAAAGAAACGAAAGCCAGCAGGTCGCAACGTAGGAGGTCCCTGGCGAGGAGCGGGCAGCGTGTCCGAGAGTCGTCTGGGTGCTCGGGGTGGTTCCAGGAGGTCGGGCTACGCCTTTGCCCACCAGGAGGGCTTTGGGGAGCTGATCACCTCAGGTAAGAACATGAGGCTCTCGTCTTTGGCCCTGACCTCCTTCGCCTCCAGACATAGCTCCAGCTGGATTGACACGCTACGCAGAAAGAAACACACCCATGGCCACACCCCGGCCAGTGCATCAGGGGAGTGCAGTCCAGCGCCCAGTTGCGTCTCTGGGTCAGTACCCCCACTCTCAAACTCCTGTTCAGTTCTGGGCGGCTCCCAGGACATGCCCCTAGAGGAGGAGGCCGGCACAGCACCGGCCCAGAACACACCGTCTGCTCCTGCTCCATCCAAAGAAACAACGTCAGCTTCAGAACAAGAACCAGACTCAGCTGAAGCTCACACAGAATGATGTTCTGGAGATGTTCCAGTTCACTGACACAACAAACAGGATTCTCTGGTTTCCATCACTCTGTCAAAATCAT
>NW_007588314.1:0-776 GCF_000523025.1 Cynoglossus semilaevis | reverse complement strand
ATCTAGAAAACAAGTGAAAGTTCTCTGTAATGATTGAAACAAAAAATTCTGTTCTGCTTTAGTCTTAGAAAATGATGGTGAGATTTAAAAAACAAGTGCTTTACAGACATCACGTTATTACGTAAAAGTTATCACGAAATACACTGGTCCCTCTCCTATCGCAGTCGTTGCGATAGAAGGGCACAACAACAGTGCCCTCCTGTGTCTAACTGAGGTATCCTACATTAATTAAATGCTCAAAATATATACAGTACATATATCACGCATAACATGCCGGTATCTTAGATTCCCCAACTGTACGTATTGTATATGATTGCTTTTTGATTTTTCTTTGTTTTTTAATGTATTACCGTGTATGTATGTGTGGCAAAATGTCTTTGATATACTTTCTTGTGAGCACAAGAAGCTCACGAGAAAGCATCTCGTGCTCACGAGATACGCCCCCCCACACCCCATGTCCCTTAAGGGGCTCAGTAGAGAAACCACAACAGAGATTCTATCACTGTCATATGATCAGAAACAAGAGTGGGAAAAGCTACAGCCAAATGCCTTTGAGACCCACAACAATTGTTTATCTTGGCATTCAAAACACACACAAACACACACACACACAATCACTCCCACACTTGCTGCCCTCACCCTCATCTTTCACCTCCGAGGGATAGAGAGATGGAAATAGAGAAGAAGAAGAAGAGAGATTGATTGATTGGTTGATTGATTGAATTCTGATGCCATTCCTGAGCAAAGTGGACTTGACGAGTGAGACCCAAGGAATC
>NW_007588313.1:0-776 GCF_000523025.1 Cynoglossus semilaevis | reverse complement strand
TGTGTCAGGCTCTGAAGTACGAGTGTTACCTGGACAGCTCCCTGGTTCGTTTCCTCCTGAGACGAGCCATCGAAGACATTCGCGTCGCACACTATCTGTTTTGGTGAGTGCCTCCACCTGGGAACGTGAATATTAATATTTTTTTTTGTCAGACTCCAAAACATGATCATTGCAAATCCAAGAGCAAGAACACATTTCCTTTCTGCATCCGAACCTCCTTGTTCTCAGGCTGCTGAAGGACAACCTCCAGGACAGTCAGTTCAGTGCTCGCTACCAGCACATGCTAGCTGCTCTGCTGTGTTGTGTGGGTGGCGGCCTGAGGGAAGAGTTTGACCGTCAAGGCTGGCTGGTCTCCATCCTCACCAACGTTGCTCACAAGGTCCGGGACGCGGCGCCTTCCAGCAGACAGGTAGGAAGGAATCATGGGTTGATGATGTCATTTCGATTTGCTTTTCGCCGATCTCATCCGCTAAAAGCTTCTGTTGCAGTCTGTCCTCAGAGAAAGTCTGGATGAAATGAAGCAGTTCTTCTCCATCAACAGCAGCTGTAGACTTCCTCTGAACCCCACCCTGCTTGTCAAGGGAATCAACATCCAGGTACAGCACCAGACTGTGTATGTGTGGATGACATATATTTTTACATCCCTGAAAATGACTTTTGTAATTTGTGTTGTTGGGACTCTTGACTTTCCAAATATACATGTCTCACGAGAGTTTAGCTATATTGTGGAAATTAAGGGTAATTCTTTTTTAATTTCCAATATTCTCATTATTTTC
>NW_007588312.1:0-776 GCF_000523025.1 Cynoglossus semilaevis | reverse complement strand
TATCATCAAGTTTATATATCTACACTTGGATAAAAAAGTTCAAACATTTTAACCAATTTATGCCCCGAGACCAATTAATTCTCTATCTACCCAAAACTTGATGGACAGGCGACTGTCTCAGCGATTAAAACCATCTGTTTAGGAACGTCTGAGTGTGTGAACAAGAAGATAAAACACACATGACTCTGCTGAACGTCTTTGTCTGTAAACCCACAGGGCTGAGTTTAGAACGTTACTTTTGTGTTTCTATGTAATAAAGCTGAGTTCTGGAATAACTCCGTTCTCACTTGTTCTGTGGAAATGACAGATTCTAAATGTCAACCCAGAGAGAAAAATACAACTTCTAATTTCCTAAATCCTGTCATGTTTCAGAGAGGTGCGCCGACTGGCAGCAGTCAGTCAGCCCAGTAATTCACTGCAGTGATGAACAGCCAGCTCGCTCGGCTGCAGCTGGGCAGAGGTTTTCCCGTCTTGTAAAGTGCCCGACATGGCAGCCGTGGCCCTCTGCTTACTAAATAAGTACTTTGAACAAACAGCCTTTGAGTGTTTCCTCGTGACACACAGTTTCCCAGGATGGCTACAGCGAGCCTGGCAACACTAACCGTCTGTTTAAAATAGTCCCTCTCCTCCAGGGTGAGTGTGTCGGCTTTGGCAATGACGGGGACGATGTTGACCACTTTACTGAGACGTCTCATGAACTCCACGTCCAGGGGCCTGAGACTGAGGGGGAGAAGAAAGGAGAAAAACTTTTATGAGAGGATGTAGCTGCAGCAAAG
>NW_007588311.1:0-776 GCF_000523025.1 Cynoglossus semilaevis | reverse complement strand
GAGCAGTTTAATAAAACCACTAGAAAACGCCTGTACTCAACTTATTGAAACCCAACCTGAAAGAATCATCAGTATGAACTCTCTATGAATGCCCACTATATTCAGAGTGCGGAGTTTGAACTATAGGCTCACGGTCGACCTTTGCCGTCTCGTCTCAATCGATGTTGACCCTTCAGATGTATGGAGTTTGAAAATAAAAGAGCTAAAATACTTTGTCGTAAGTAGCCGTATCTCACACGCTTTCCTGTAGATAATTGCACTACGTACTCCAAGGAAGTCAAGTCACTGTCAGTAGCACGAGCGTCAATCAAGATGTGATATACTGTCAGGCGCTGCGTTTGATCTGAACCTCATTTACGATCATGAAAGCGAAAGAATACGGTTGTTTAAGAGTGTGTTTTAATTATGATTATTATTTTAAAAAATAATGGTAATAAAATAATAATCATAATAATATACTGTTTTATTGTGTTTTAATTATGATTATTATTTAAAAAATAATAGTTATACAATAATAATCATAATAATATAGTGTTTTATTAGTAATTTTTTTTTTAAATCAATTACAAAACATTTGAGGTCCATTTGAATTCCAGATGACGTCAAAGTAGGGCTGCGACCCCAAGGTTGAAAAACACTGGCTCAATAAATGGGCAGCTTATATTACGGCTCATCAAATCATTCAAATACGGCCTGTACGCGGTTCCTTTTTTTTTTTTTTAATACAGCAATCAAATTATGAATAGTACGTAATTAGCTGGGGTACCATTAGACTG
>NW_007588310.1:0-776 GCF_000523025.1 Cynoglossus semilaevis | reverse complement strand
AGAAATAGACACATCCTGGGTTCTATCAGTATAAGACAACCATCTCTGTCCTTGTGTCCAAATGACATTTGGTCCCAGATGGACACTGACTGATTCTCCCTCTCTATTGGTCAGTGCCTCCTTATTGTAAAATATACAGTTACCTGTTTCTTACTGACAGACCTGGGACTCTTTCATTGGACTGTCTCTCTCAGTCTAAAGGATTGTGAAACACAATAAGCTGCACTTTTCATTCAAAAGAATTGTTAAGTGAAATTGTAGAGCAGCAGGATCCAGGCCGGCCTTTTTACCCAGCTCCAAACAGAAGAGCCTGGCATGTCTTAGGAGAAAAGGGCCCTCAGAGGAGGAAGAAGCGTCCTGTTGTTGTCGCCCTCGTTGTTGGGCTGCCAGCTTCACTGTAGTCTCTCACTAATGGAGTTGTTTGGACAGTCAGGTCTTGAGTACTTAAACCTGTTTTTATCAGCGCACTAATGGGCCCCAGTGTCGGTGCAAAGGCGCAGAGCGGCGTCATTACACGCCATTTACAAAACTCCCGTGCAGGCAGGAGAAAGACGGGAGATTTAGGTTTTTACAAAAACAGGTGATGGATGTGGCATGTGGGTATTTGTAGGCCACAGTACGACACTGTGCAAACAGGGCTGTCAACACCAATGAATCAGCAGCCGGTCCTGTCAATATTTGTCCTGCCTCGAGGGGAAATTGAATTTTAGGAACGGTAGAAAAGACAAACGGTACAGACAGAGAGAGGACGAATGTCGAGCCCATGACTTTTTTTT
>NW_007588309.1:0-776 GCF_000523025.1 Cynoglossus semilaevis | reverse complement strand
GCCCGTTCAGCTTTTTAATCTGGACCAACAAACCTTTCCAAATTATATAATTTACTTTTATTACCATTATACTTTTCCCTGCAATACCCAAGTTTCACCAATAGATGGTGAACTATTTTATCATTATCACTATTTAGCCATTATATATGACTTTTACATGTCATTTATCTTCACATGAACGCGCTGTCTATCTGCTCCTGACCCGGCCCCCATGTTCAATTTTAGGACAATTGTGGCCCACAAGTCAAAAAGTTTGCCCACACCTGGTGTAGACTATTGCAGACGAAAGAAAATAATTTGCACTGTAGAGAGTCACTGTTTAGCTGTTTCCTACATAAGAATTGCAGAGGTGGAAAACATACCTAAAAATTGTAATCAAGTAAAAATATCTTTACTTCGCTTAAATTCTACTCAAGTAAATGTAAATTTACCGATCTAAAAATCTACTCGAGTAAAAAATACTTAATTTAAAAGTTACTTTCAATTACTTGATGCAAAAAGGGACGAGTCTTTCATCCAATTAGCAACTTCCATATTTTCCGGTTTAGGTTTGTGACTTATACTCAGGTGCGACTTATATATTAAAATATGTTATTTCACGTTTGTTGTTTTCAAACCGACAGTGGCTAGAGGACACTCTAGGCTCGTGTACCAGTATCTTGTACTCTTGTAAGTCGCACTTTTTTCATGCTTTGGCTGGTGCGACTTATACTCCGGAGTGACTTATATATATATGTTATATGTATATATAAGTTTTGACAGTAACAGCTCTGTCC
>NW_007588308.1:0-776 GCF_000523025.1 Cynoglossus semilaevis | reverse complement strand
TCTTTCTTCCTTTCCTTCTTTCTTTTTGGTAAAAGTAATTATGCAACACTGCAATCCCACTAATTTAACCCTTTGATGCATGACCCATGATATACTGAGTTAAAAAAAATGTTACTGAGTGTTTTTATGTGTTTTTAGACATAAAAATAAGAACTGATTTGGTTCTGTTTTTATACACCAAATTTTCTTTTTGAATTATTATTCAAATTATTATTATTATTATTCTGCAGTTGCAAAGGCTGACCACTGTATGGCAGTGTTGGGTGATTCTCAGGCATCCACTGCAGAGGCTTATATGCAACACTGCCATCAAAACCTATTCTTATCATAGATGTCCACTGTAGTGACCGTCATGCATGAAAGGGTTAATTTAAAAAAAAAACCCCTTCAACTTAAGTGCATGCACATATTCTGTTTATAATTAGACCAAAGAGTACATATAACAAATTTTGCTGGATGATACATTTTCGCACAAATTATCTCTATAAACGACATTATTGCCAACATCGTTTGGACCAAATTAACCATTAATATAATGATAATACAGTATATCAAATTAATGCGAGTGCAATAACCTTTATTTCTCATGAATATTTTTATCATTGTAATTGGAATATCTCCTATATAAATAAGACAAACAACAAAATAATTATTATTTAATAAAATTGACCCTGTCTCTGCTAATATATATATCAAAACTGCACACAGAGGTAACGATGAATACAATGCCAAGTCTCAACAAAAATGCACTTCAAATATATATATATATATATATA
>NW_007588307.1:0-777 GCF_000523025.1 Cynoglossus semilaevis | reverse complement strand
ATTCATATTTAATGAAATATATTTGTACAAGAAATATCCTGAAAATTAAATGTTTTTATATTTTTTTTATTTACAAAATTTGGGCATCTAGCGGGTCGGTTTTGGCTACATAATTTGGAATAGAGATAAATATTGGGAAAATGACACAAACAAAAGATTTCTTGTCACAATGCCAAATATCTTTAAAATATCTTCTAAATATCTTTCATCTTTTAAAGCCAGAAATATTGCAATACACCATGAGGAAAATGTATGTTTTCTGGTTTACGACGAGAAGACAAAAAGCTGAATTTGAATGACTTTGTGTTTCGTTCCCTTGTAGCCCCGATCAGTCGATGCTGCTGGACTGCGGAGAAGGAACCTTCAGTCAACTCTGCAAACATTATGGAGACAGTGTGGACACAGCTTTATCAAAAATATCCACCGTCTTCATCTCGCACATGCACGCTGATCATCACACCGTAGGAGCTTTATTTAAATCTCCAGTTGACTGTTAAACCCCGACACAGTTTAAAAGGATTCGTTAATGACGATCATTGACGGACAGTGTACTTCTGAGATGTCTGCTAACCTTTAAACCTTTTGTCTCAGGGACTGCTGAATGTTCTGTATCAGAGAGAGAAAGCCATGGTAAACAAAAACACTTTGTCCTTTAACTCTTTCAGGAATGTTTTTGACGCTGAACCACCGAGTAGCCAATTGTTGTCACTCTCCAAAAGGAAAAAAAAACTTTCCTCATTAGTTGACAGTCGACTCCCATGTGAGGTAATATGGAAT
>NW_007588306.1:0-777 GCF_000523025.1 Cynoglossus semilaevis | reverse complement strand
GAACGCGGACTTCCTGTGACGGCCGTGCGTCGTCTTCTGTCACAGCTGTGTTATCACACGCACTGATCTGTGGTTCTGAGGTTCTCTCGTCTCCTGCTCTGCTCAGGTTATTTTGGTTCATTTCCTGTGCGGGTTTTAAATCTAAGACAGTTTGCTCTGGTAAAATTTCTCGCTTCGAAGTCTCCGTTGTGAAGTTTTCCTCTTCAGGAAACTCACCTCGGTGAATTTCTGCTGTTTCTTCTTTAAGTCCAGAGTCCGGTTCAGAGACGGGGTCAGGGACAGGAAGTCTGTCTCTGCGTTTTCGGCTGGAGCCCAGTTTCCTTCTGTGTCCTCCAGGTTTGGAGCCTGAATGGATTCTCTCAGATGTGTCTTTGGGAACGTTCCCGTCCGTGTCCGAGGGGTCGGCTTTAGATTCTTCTGTCCGTGACATTTTCTTCTGATGCTCTTCTGGATCGTCTTTGGCGTCAGATTTACTGACGTTCTCATTCGTCCACGTGTCCTCTGAGTGTGAGACTCCACCATCAACCACCGTCACCTGTTCAATAACCTGAAGGTCCAGAGTCGGACCATAATCAGATTTGTCACTTCCCTCTGGTAAAGATTCCGTTGACATTTCCTGGAGCGCTGCCTCCGTCACTGCTGGAGGTTTTGATTCCGTCCCAGAATTCTCCTCATCCTGGTGGTCTTTATTTCCAGGACCAGGTCCTGGTTCTTCACCTGGTCCAGTTGGGTCAAAGCGGTCACTGTCTTGGGCGAGAAGACCTTTCGTTTCCTCCT
>NW_007588305.1:0-777 GCF_000523025.1 Cynoglossus semilaevis | reverse complement strand
AGTCGTACGGAGACGGATGTTCGCTTATTTGCATAAGAAATGGTGAGGGTGAGAGGAAGTTGTTTTGGCAAAATTGAGTCACTGGCTTCACTCGGCATTTCAAGGTCACCAAATGACTCTGCTAAGGACATGTTAACTGCTTTAATTTCTCATGATTCAGTCAATCAGCCAGACTGATGCCTTGCTATTTCCAGGCCTATTCCACAGTCTGGGTAGTCAAGTGTTTGCTCTGGTCTATCTCCATTAAATAACCCTAAAAGATTGAGAGCTCTTGTGCCTAAGAGGCCTCGCAGGCTTGCAGGACTTCACTAACAGCTCGGATGATGTGAATCATGATGAATGTGCTCGGTTTTTTGCTAATAAACAACACTGGACTCTTTCTAGTCGCAGGACAATATAATCAATATCAGCGCTGTTGCTTTTCAGATGAAATCCCACAGGAGAAAATCCATACGTTTTTGAATCATGAAGTGGCTGAAAGGCATGTCATGTTATAAGTCTTCTAATAATGTGGTTCATCCTCTTATTCTCCCTATACTCTCTTGGATTTTCATTTCTTTTTAGAGAAGAGATTACCCGAGGAGGACTACATCATATTGGTGGACAGCCTTAATGAGGCAGAATTCCATAAACCAGACAACGGGGACACCATCGCAGCTTTTATTACCAAAATTATCTCCAAATTTCCAGTGTGGCTAAAGCTGGTGGTCACAGTCAGAACAGGCCTAGTGGTAAGTACAATTATCAGTCTTTATAAGGCAGTGTTTCCCAAACTTT
>NW_007588304.1:0-777 GCF_000523025.1 Cynoglossus semilaevis | reverse complement strand
TGTGTGTATATACACACATCCTAATCCTCTTGGGTTTGCACCATATGCAGAAACAGTACCATCTGGAGAAACAGTACTATCTGGCGATGAACAGGTGACGTTTGATACTGTAAGGTAAGAACAACAACCACTGCTCCACCACACAGCCCAGTTCTCAGCAGGCTGTTGAAGTTTGACCTGATTTATAGTTTCAGTAAATCTTTTCAGTTCTATTTTTGTTGTTGTCGTCTTTGTTTTCTTCCTCTGGTGTCAACAGTTTTCAGAAACGTCTCGTCTTCCTCGGGCTGCTGCCCTCGCTCGGCTCCCTGTGTCTCCATGGACACTGACGTTAGATATATGTTACAGTCCGTTGAAGCAGCCCAGGAGGGTTTCCTGCTCCACGGCCGCCTCTCCTTTCACAGCCCTGCTCTATTGGTCTGCAAGAACAACGAACGGCCGAGGATCGTTTTACAAAGTAATTGGTTTCAGTGGAAAGTGGATAAATAGTGGCGACTGGTTGTGAGGGGCTTCCTGCCGTGTTCCACCGTCCCTGGGTTAATCACAGTCCCCTCTGGTGCTGGAAGCCGTCCCAGCCTGCACTGGCCACCAGCCACTGCCGGCTCTGACTCACTGCACTCCAGCTGGACCTCAGCTGCAGCCGCAGACACACACAGTGTTTACAGGAAGTCTTTGAAATCATCACAACATGTATTTTCTGTCATGACATCCTGTCATTGGTCAGTGATCTTTTGACCCCAACCCCACCATAATTTCTCAATAAATGTTGAATATATATAT
>NW_007588303.1:0-777 GCF_000523025.1 Cynoglossus semilaevis | reverse complement strand
TGCGCAAGTAATGGCGTTTACCAAAGCCGACTGCATTATGGCTGCCGAGAAAGAATAGTTTACAACGTCGAAAGGGCGAAGAATCAACGCAAAGTATGAATGTTACGGATTCCTAACACAAAACCATGATTCATCGGATCAAGTATGTAATATTTACTTCAGTTTAAATTATGTTATTATGTTGTTTTTGATTGCGGGACAATGACATCCGTCTCACTGAGACGGAAGTTCCGCCTAAAGCGGAAGTTTACAGCGTTGGCTAAAATTAAGTTATTGTAACAGTGATTTACTCGTACTACAGCAACGTTTCGCTACTGTTAAGCAACATATTTATTAAAATGGCTTCCTTTGGTTAAACTCTACTTTTACTGTTTCAGGAATGAGTAAAAGCAGCAGCATCAGGAAGAGTAACCTAACTCTTTCTCACAGTGTCCCTGTGATCATGTTGTGCCTCGCTGCCTTGCTCCTGGGAAACATCTTGCTCTACCTTTACCTGGATTCTCTGTATCAGTCTGAGGAGCAGATGACAGGGTCCTCTCGTGTTGGCTGCACACCAAGGCACTTCAAAATGGTCAACATGAAGAACTGCACACCCTGGCTCCAGTGTCCACAAATAAGGGCTGAAGTTCGTAAGCTGAAGACGATTGGTCAGGGAGCCGTGAAAAAGGTAGATGATCTTACTGACTTGGTGTCTTCAAGTTTAGAGCTTTTGGAGTTATATAATATCTTCAGTGTTCCACAACTTTTTATATCAGCAATAGTCATAACTCTACAAAG
>NW_007588302.1:0-777 GCF_000523025.1 Cynoglossus semilaevis | reverse complement strand
CACACACACTCACAACTGCCCCAGGTGTTGAACATGCTGAGATTTGAAGCTATTTTAGCCAGTGAACATAAATTTGCCAGCTGTCTGTTTACGCTGCTGGACACACACATACACTACATACAGGCAGCAAGTGTGTGTGGATGTCATTTTGCATCAAAGAAAATCGCCGTTGATATGATGTATGATGTACTAAATCATATATATTTAACAATGGACTTGGACAACAGTGAAGGGACAAAGACATTCAGAGATTTGGACCAATGCTTTATTTCCATTTTCAGTTGTTTTTATTTTTTATTCTTTTGTGTTAACAGAGTACTTTTCGTATTAGCAGAGATAACGTCTGCGAACGTCTACACAAAATATGAAGCTGCACGTCAGATCGGGAGAATTGAAGTATCTGGTGGAACAAAGCTAACAAAAATAAATCTAGTGTTTTTGTGTTTGTGTGGACCCTAAGGGTTCAGTAGTATACACATGTACAGTGGGAACAAAATGACCAGTAGGTGTCTACATAATCAGCTAGCAAGATAATATACGCATGAGAGTCACTCATAGAAAAACCATTCCCTGTTGAATTTTGGTTCCCAATAAAAAAATACATAAAAAGCAGCTTTCCTGTCTATTTTACACGATTCGTTCTACTACTGTTCTAGGTACACACACATAGAGAAACACATGTTGTTTTGAGACCTGCACAGAGAAACAGTTTTACCGAGTTTTGGAATGCCAGCTAAGTGTGAGCCTGCTAGTTTTTGCACTACAAGAAAAAAAAAA
>NW_007588301.1:0-777 GCF_000523025.1 Cynoglossus semilaevis | reverse complement strand
GGTATCTGCAGATACTCCAAGTTGCAGAATCAGTATTGGACATCAAAAAGTTTTATCAAGCCATCCCTAAAAAGATATAAAGCTGTCTCGAAAACCCCCTTTACACAAAATAACATTTCTACCTCGTGTGCTGCATGTCTTTCTTCTACTCCTGTCTGTCTGGCTTTGACCAAGCTTTTGGCTCTGCAATATAACCTTCAAATGTTTGTCTTTGTGTTGGTGGGCGTGCCAGGTCCAGATGTGTTTCTCATCTCAGTGGATGAGAGAGCCAAGCATGATCAGCAGTTTCAAAGTCTCTCGCCAACTGCCGGTTACATTACAGGTAACAGTACCCTTTCGCCCCATGCTTCACAATGAAGAGACTTGATGACTTTGATGATAAATCTCTGCGGCATAATCTAAACCCTAGGATGTAGCTACAGTCTATATATAAATCATATTTTTTTCATTTTGGCCATAATCTCAATGGGTTTGACCTGTTCACGGCCTTCCTACCTTCCCATCCCAATCATCCTATTTTAAGATATCTCTCTATATACTGTATATCATTCTATTTCTGTCCGTTATGACCCCCTCCAGGCTTTAGGAGGAGCTGCAACCAACTGATTACCAGTTGCATTTATTCTTACTATAGTTACATTTTAAAACATTATTTTTTTTACATTTGCACCAGCTTTAAACTTGTTTGGCCTGTTATGTCTATTAATGCTGGTGACAATAATAAGGACGGGCCTATGACCTATGATACATAAGCTATTTCTTTGGTATGTATTTATT
>NW_007588300.1:0-777 GCF_000523025.1 Cynoglossus semilaevis | reverse complement strand
AAAAAAAAAAACACAAATAGGTTTAATATATCATATCATCAATTGTTCAAATAAAAAGGGTGCAAAAATTATTTTTCCTTACTGCTAGCATATTTATAAAAAACCTACTACTAATTTCCTACGTTACATAAATCTTCTACCCAAACACTACATACCACGCAAAGAAATGTTGGTCTAAGATATCTTGTACACATTAAATTCCCAGGACTTTCCTTCATTAAATGCATTGGAAAAAAAGAAGATGAAATGCTCTCAGGAAATGAAGAAAATATGCGGCCTGCCCACCCAGCTTGACCAGCACATGTAAATCAACTGCGGCCAGTCTATTTGAAAACTTGTTGAGGAGCCAGGTATGTTCAGCAGCTCTGGTATCTCCACAGCCGGGATGTAGACTCTGGCCCTTTTCCCATCACAGACACACGTAAACTACATCAAAAGACAGAAACTAAGCACACCCAAACATACCGAACGACCAGACGTCCCCGCTGAGGGGCTGCACATGAAAACAAGCTGCCTCAGATTTGTTGCTTGCTCTGCAGTCAGTGGTTTCTATTTCTTCGTCTCTGTGTACTACACATCAGACATCACACTACTCCCTGGTTTGTATCAAAGAGAAACAGACACCGTCTCTGACCTTCATCTACTGCTGTGACCTTTTTTTTTCTTCTTTTTTTTACTACTTGCGTCTTTGCATTGTACTATCTGCTTTCTGCATCTATTGTCTGCGCTGACTTCAGGAGGAAAGGCTGAGGACTGTGCTCACAAGGTCATAAGGTC
>NW_007588299.1:0-777 GCF_000523025.1 Cynoglossus semilaevis | reverse complement strand
CTTTTCTTTTTTTTTTACATTTGACATATCAATTCCAGAAACAAGTAATATCTGTCCAGCATCCCAACAATCAGCTCTTAGGAATAAACTGGCAGAGATTCTAGGAAAGTCCAAGTGCAGCATATCCCGATTTTTTTTTCTTCCGGTAATTCCAATTCGATTTTAGTCGTCGTCTTCTTCGTCTGAGTCCATGACCTTCCGTCTGTTAAACTGAAAGAGAAAATATGTTCAAAAAAGACTCAAACATAAAAAAAAGTATCAATCAAAACATTTGTGTGGAGCTTACTTTAACCGTCGTCTTTTTCTCTGTTTGCTGGCTCACTTTTTCAAGGATTTCAATTAAGCCCGTCTCTGAAATCTAAAAAACAGAGAAACCTGCATTAGTACAAGTACACATTTCAAGACAAGACTGTTCATGGCCAGACTTCCATAACATTTACAATTTTGTTGTTACCTTTCCTCCTAAACTCCCCATGTGAGCCATTTGAATGAGATAGTTTTCAACCGCCTTGGCCTTTTCTGGCTTCACCAAAGCAAGATTACTTACTGAAAAGAAAGAGAGCGCATGTGAGTTTTTAAATGACTCTGGGACAGTTTGACAGAATATAATATACTCCTGAAAGCAAACTTACGTCTGGCACGGGCAGACTGGTCAAGAACCTGGGCCAGTATAGAGTTCCTCATTTCTGATTCTCTGAAAAAATCAGGACAATGTCACATCAGGTCAACGTATTTAGGTCACAAATCATTTCATAAGGGTTTTTTTTTTTTTTTTTT
>NW_007588298.1:0-777 GCF_000523025.1 Cynoglossus semilaevis | reverse complement strand
CCAGGCCTGTATCGGTACCAGTTGTTATCAGAATCGGAACAGAAGTAGAAGATAAAACTGTTGTGTCGCCTTGACAGGAAGAAGATGAAGAAGATCTGGGAGCTGGCCGTCCGCTTCGTGTCCACCAACGACTCTCGCATTCAGACGGAGACCCAGAGGGTCGGGGGTGCAGACTTCATGGTCTGGAGGTGGATCCAGCCTTCGCTCAGCTGTGACAAGAGCACCTCCATGCCCTCCAAAGTCTGGCAGGGAAAAGGTGAAGCACACGGTCGTGTGGCCCAGGCTCGGTGTCATATTCATCTGGTTTCTGTCAACATTGTCTTCTGTTTCCAGCCTTCCCTCTGGACCGGAGGAACTCCCCCCCCAACAGCCTGACGCCGTGTCTGAAAATCAGGAACATGTTTGACCCAATCATGTGAGTTTCCTGACTGAGCTGCAGGTCTTTGTAGACCACCTCAGAGAGACCACCTCCAACTCACTGAAGCTACAGCATAAATATGTGACGATCTCTCCCTCTGTGTGTCCTCTTAGGGAGGTGGGGGAGAACTGGGACCTGGCCATCCAGGAGGCCATCCTGGAGAAGTGCTGTGACAACGATGGAATTGTTCACATCGCTGTTGACAAGAACTCAAAGGAGGTACGCTGCTCCGCTGCTCCTGAATATCTCTTCCAAGTACCACCAGTACGACCAGCGTGTTGTACTACAGTATCACATGAGTACTCTGCGTAGCATCGTATATGTAGTAGCGGTTTACTGCTAACCTCAGTATTAGCATA
>NW_007588297.1:0-778 GCF_000523025.1 Cynoglossus semilaevis | reverse complement strand
AAAAAAATACTTAGAGAATCAGCTGATGCCTGCACTTTCACTTCCAGTGGATGGTCAGTGGCTACCCTGGGTGACTTGGTCAAACTGTTCCAGTGGCTGTGGCGGTGTGCAAGTTAGACACAGAGCTTGCATCCCTCCTCGCAACGGAGGCAGAGACTGTACTGAGCTCCCTGGACAGGACAACCAAGCCATGGAAATGAGTAAGAGTCATCTAAAAACTAGAGTTTTTCTACCTTGGGGTAGCGATCTCAGTTTCAAGAGGATGCAATTTAACCCTTCAAATATCTTAACCCCACTATAGACTAACGACTCGTTTTGTTTTGTTTATTCAGTACCTTGTCCTGACGATGGCTGTGACAACACTACCTGTCCAGCAGGGCTAGTGAGACACAGTTGCGCTCCATGTCCAGTGTCTTGCGCCCACATCAGCAGCAATAAAACCTGTGACCCTACAGCATCCTGCTTTTCAGGTCTGTTAAGGTTATCTTAGGTTTTCAACAAACCAATAAGGAATCATTTCCCCTTTTTTTATCTTGCCTGGTTTTTGTCCTTTCTTGGTTTTTGTTTTCCCACTAAAATGTTCCGCCTACAGGTTGCTGGTGTCCGGAGGGCCAAGTGATGAGCCACACACAGCAGTGTGTGTTCCCAGAGGAGTGTATGTGCGAAGTGGCCGGTGTGCGCTACTGGCCCGGCCAGCAGATGAAAGTGGACTGTGAAATTTGCGTCTGTGAGAGAGGGAAACCTCAGCGTTGTCAGCCCAATCCTGAATGTTCAGGTG
>NW_007588296.1:0-778 GCF_000523025.1 Cynoglossus semilaevis | reverse complement strand
AAATTACCAAGAACAAACAAGAACTGGATCTGGTCATTAGACAAACAACACGTCACTGGTCGTTGGCTTTGGCCTGGAAATTGTACATTGTGCTGATTGTTTGCAGTTCGGCACAAATGCTGTTTCCATTCCATTGGGTAAATGATCAGTTGTAAATGATCTTCTTTTTCTATATGAGTGAATATTGTAGTGACAGTCAGTAATTTAGGGCTTATCCAGAAGAAAGGGGTTACATTGACAGAAATAAGATGCTTTCAAGGAGAGATTGTGCACATGGTAGAGTAGAGATCGAACGATATGGTATTGATCAGCGGGGGCTTTCTAAAGACACTCATTTTCTCAGTTCTGCTCAGTGACAATTGTAGCACCTGCTTCATTTTTGCCCCTTCCCTCTGCCTTCACTTTCTTTCTCTAATGAATATTGATTTAGTTTTAGGGACAGTGCAGTCGGGTTCCTTCCTCACCTCACCTCTCCTAACCCTTAAACCCTCTCTAATCCCTCGGGGGTCAAACCATATATCAACTGATGACGGTGACAGTGTAAAAGTGAACACCATGGTGCATATGTGTGTGTGCACGTGATACTGCCTGTGACACCATATAGGCCAGAGTGGCAGTGATGTCAGACACGTAATGATTTCCTGTTGGCTGATGACCCCTTGAGGCCCCAATGTCCTGTTATTGATCCTACCAATTAGCATTCACACCTTTAATTAATACTGAAGCCTGATGTGCACGCACTTTCACAGGCACAAGGAGAGACAGGTTGAGAGAGGGA
>NW_007588295.1:0-778 GCF_000523025.1 Cynoglossus semilaevis | reverse complement strand
AACTCATTAGACATACATTTTTTAGTAACAATCTTTCATTCACAATTCACAATCATCCCAAATTACATTTGGTGTGACAATTCAAACTAATTCATAAACAAGGTTTCATCTTATTCGCCATGTTCAAATTACTTTTGACGTAGTCAATCAATTGTTTCGCAACTTTTTCGGCCCAAGCTGTGCTGCGCGAACGCCGAACTAAAATATTTCCATCAACAGCTAATTAGCCCCGTAAGCACATCCGTGGCACTGTGGCCTCATTTAAAATGACACATTCTACTTGTCACTTCAGCATTTTGCTCCTACAAGCTGCTTTCCAAATGAAGTTCTGCAAACAATGGGAGGTGTCGATTTGCAGGAGGTAAAGCTGAGCAGCAGGAGTGAATGGAGCCTCTGACTGTGCAGCATCCATCACTGGTGACGCCTAATAAGCTTTTAATGATTATAGAAATTCATCGGCGCTTCGTATTAGCTAATGCTCGGAGTCTTGGTGTGTTTGCCGAGCAAATTGCAGGTAAAGTTGCTTGTATTTCTCGTTGTAAGCAGTAAATGACATTAGACGAACTCGATCGATTGTCTATTCAACCTAAAGTAAGGAATAGGTAAGCATGTTTACTCAACCGTGTATTTTCTTCCTCTGGATAATAAAGCAATTAGTTAAAGGTAAAAGTGATTTTTGTTCCAAGTGATATTTACATGGATACTGTATATACTGTTATTTCCTGACTATGCGTTGCTACTTTTTTGGTTAAAGTACATACCGCTAGCGATCAGTGAC
>NW_007588294.1:0-778 GCF_000523025.1 Cynoglossus semilaevis | reverse complement strand
AAAAAAAAAATCATCCTGTCTCTAATTTTGTATGCTAATCTCCTTTTTCACGCCGCACCTCCTTAGCAGTGGGGAAAAGAAATGTTGGGAAAACTTTGGGTTGCTGGTGCAGGGCTTCCTGCGGCTGTTTTATTTCTGGGCCCACCTATTTGGATCCTTTCAGCGCTCTAGGGCCTTCCTTTGCTCGATTTAACAATGAATGCAGAGCTAATCAGCTCTCTCGGAAATGCACCGCTGTTGAGGAAGGTAATCCCTTCTTCTCTACTCTCAATGGGCCGTCGCCTTCCAAAGGACTTTGGGAAAAGGCTTTGCACAGATTCACACTGTTCGCTCAAAAGAAGTTAGTTCAAGTATTGTGCCCAAACAAGTGGGTTTTATAAACACATGCTTGCCAAGATACTCACCCCACCTGCGAGTGAGAGGTGCCAGGTCCAGGCGGACTAGCACATGGCAGCTGAGGCCCAAACCCTTCAGAGGAACGGGACATGAAAGAGGAGATTAGAGGGCCCATTCAGAGGGGGGCGTTCATTTCTGCACCTTCCTTCTCCACTCAATAAAGTGTCAAGGAACCACCTTGTTGACATCTTATTTACCGAATAATGATCATAATCAAATCCTCCCTCCTCTGATGACCCCTGGTGGGTCGACTGGATCGCTGTGCCTCCATGGCACGCAGCTAAACCCAATCACTAACAAAGGAAACGCCATCACAGTCATTTTGCCCTGCGGCCCTGTGTGACTGTGTGAAGCAGCATCGCAAACTATGATGAAAATACAC
>NW_007588293.1:0-778 GCF_000523025.1 Cynoglossus semilaevis | reverse complement strand
AAATCTGTATTAAACTTGCATCTACCTTCTTATCTGTCAGGTGGCTATGGGAGGCCATTGTCTCTGTGTGCGTGCTATATTTAGCATGTCCTACTTCAATGACCTTGTTCTTCACTTGAGAAATAAAAAGTCCAATCTCATCGCTCTCACTCTCTCCCTATTTGTCTCCCTGCAGTGTACACTGCGTAAATGGTTGACATCCTGATGTTGTGCAACACCATGATTCAGCCAGGAAGATCCATAATATCAACCTTTTAATCTGTTAAATTTTAGTAGCCAGTATTTCCAACTCACAGTACCAGGAACCATTATCCTAAATCACCAGTTGGAGCCAGTAAATATCGGTTTTCTGGATATTTACTAGAGTGAAAGTCCTCCTGAGGAAAACTCTGATTTGAGCCTAGATTTCCCCGGCCAGCTATTCCTCAGAAGTCTTTTATAACCCATTGTTCTCAGTGTTTTCACACAAGCGTCTGTCATCATTAGCTAACTTTCTTTCTTTTCCTCTTCTCCTCTAGTCTGTTCTCAGTTCTCTCGTGGCGTCTACGCCATTTTTGGCTTCTACGACAAGAAGTCCGTCAACACCATCACGTCCTTCTGCGAGACCCTCCATGTCTCCTTCATTACGCCGTCTTTTCCCGCAGAGGGAATGAACCAGTTTGTTCTCCAGATGCGACCGGACATCAAGGGGCCACTGGTTTCACTGGTGGAGTACTACAAGTGGGAAAAGTTTGCCTATCTGTATGACAGCGATAGAGGTAAAGGAAATTCAATTTTT
>NW_007588292.1:0-778 GCF_000523025.1 Cynoglossus semilaevis | reverse complement strand
TCCTCCTCCTCCTCCTCCTCTGTTGCCATCGCTCCATCCTCTCCCCTGACCGTCCGTGAAGTCGTCACTCTTTACGCTCATCACGTCCGTGGTTTTTTCGAGCGCTATAAAAACACAGACGGTGTCTGGATGCGGCAGCACAGATTCTAGTACAGAATAAGTGTAAGAAGTGATGTCGAAACGGTGCAGATGCAGCGACATCGTTCAAAGCCTCTTCCTTCGTTATGATTCATTGTCAGTAAGCGACAACAATACCTTCACTTCTAAGGAAAGTGCACAGGTTTCGTCGTGGTTTCACTTGGTGACCCACGCAAACCTCAGCAGGCAAAGATCAACAAAAAAAAGTTCACTGCAAAAATGTCATTTAAACCAACTTACCACGACTCTTTCTGCCTGTAGACTGTGAAGGTGATGGTCCCAGGTATAGTTGTATGGAAAAGCTGTTTAAATGACCCACATTTAGAGGAACATACGGTGGACACTTCCTGTTGTACCTACATCTTTACTCCTATTGTATAAACTTGTCTCCAGTTGTACTGGGTGAAGTATTAAATATATTGATGTTTTGTTCTGCTGAAGAAACCTAACCTGCAGTGAAGGACAAAGATGGGACTGTCATGCCGTAGTGAGGCGTCATTGTTTCTAGAACTACAGTGGGATATGTGTTAAGTTTGGAAACAAAACTATAAACAAGGAGAATGTAATTCAAAGGTCGTCAACAAAATGAGTCCTGGACTCGTTTTCGTCCTCCTTCCTTCACTTTATTCTTCAGTGAAGA
>NW_007588291.1:0-778 GCF_000523025.1 Cynoglossus semilaevis | reverse complement strand
TAGCTAGATTCAGAGAAGCTCTAGATATGTCACATACATTAAGAAGTGCAGGATTAGTGTCGGATTCTGGCCGAGAGACGTTGGAGATGGTGGACTGACGGGAAGTTGCTGTCTGGGATTCTTCTGGACGCTGACCTGATTCCCTTTTATTTACTTTTGTTTCAATTGGGAAAAAAAAGTGGACAAATTAATATGTCTGTTTCAAAAACATTAAAACAAAATAAATAAATATAGATACTAAAAAATGTAAATCTATGGCTGCCTACATTGTTGTGCACCAGGTGACTTGGTGGTTATCTCTTGGAAGATGTCTCTCTCATTTCTGTTTTTTTCAGACAGGCGTGCGTTTAAATTTTGGGCGGAAACTACAAAATCGTTTCGGATTTCTGGCTGAGAAGGCAATGGATCTGTCACACTGGGAAGAGGAGTAAATAGGACATGGGAGTCAATCCAAAAAAGCATTTCAGTAAGTACATTCAAATGTTCTATTTTTCTCACCTGTCCACTGCAAGATTTTCTTTGTTGACGTTATTAAAAAGGCCCTTGTTTTCTTCAGGCTCTTGAAAAAGGTCCTTTGGGAGGTAAGAAATCATTTCTTAAGTAAATAAGCATGTTTTCAATACTTCTCATTTTTGTAATGAGCCTGGACAGACTTAGATATATAATTAGCAATCAAACTTGTCATTCCTCACCGTATCAGAGAAAAGATCTGTCACTGCTTCAAAGTGTTGCATAGTGTTTTTGTACAAGTTTTTCCAAATTAGGAGCTGTAAAAAAA
>NW_007588290.1:0-778 GCF_000523025.1 Cynoglossus semilaevis | reverse complement strand
CCTTGAACTTCTGTTGTTGCCATTTCTCTTAAAATGAAGATGGGAAATCCTCCGGTAAAATAAAGTTGGAGTTTTTGTTGTATTTTGGGATAGCCATGCCAGCTATCAATAGAAGCTGTGAGCAAAGATATACGCTGGCAAGCGTTACCGAGCTGCCCCAAGTGGAGTTGTTTTAGGATGAATTCCAGCTTGTCTGATCCCAGTCCCACGAGCTTCAAAGGATTCCGCTTGGCTTAATAATGCATGGTGCTGCAGTTAAGCACAAACAGTTTGTTTGGATATGACTGACTGTAACTCTGCTCTATATCTGCTCCAAAGCACTGGCTCCGTAACTCCTCGGGGATGAACAGAAATGGAAACAAGATACAAAAATATAAATTGAACTAAGAGAAACAGCATTGGCACAAATGAAGACATACAAATGTAGAAGTGATGTATTTTTTTTCCCCCATGTCTAAATAGCCAAAAAAATTCAAATAATACGCCTAAGCTGAAAAGCTATTCTCAAGAGTTGGAAAACATCATATTAGAGATCCCCTAGTCACTGCCGCTGTCATATTTTGTTAGATTTGCATTTCATTATGCAGCGGAGACACCATCAAAGAGTCCAGCAATGAAAACGACACAAAACTCCCAGCTATTTTTATACTTTTATTACTGTACTTCTGGAAATCGTTCTGCTTCCAACAAGCTCCTGTATAATACAAAATAATAATTATTAAAAAATCCTCAGTATTAGCTTTTAATTCAAGCCATTTGTAGGCACTAGAATTTCAAA
>NW_007588289.1:0-778 GCF_000523025.1 Cynoglossus semilaevis | reverse complement strand
GTGTTTTTCTGATCTTCAACAGTCTGCTCTACCACTACTTTCACATGAGGACTTTATTAAATCTCTCGGTGGGTCTGAAATATTTCCACGGACGCAGTAAGTCAGTAGAAATTTGTCATTTGCATTAGCTAGTTATTAGTGGGGATACTGTAACAGCGTGATACTCTCGGTGCCTTTTAGCCGCAAGACTCTGCTCTGAAGCGACGAAATTTAATAAAAAGGCAAAATAGTCCAAACGAGTTCAACAATAAATGTAATAAACCACACGTCAGTGTCAGCAATGGGCTTCAACGTTCGAGAAACGACTGCCTTAGGTCATCTGTTACATTCATCCTTTGTTATCTGATGTTTGGGGAATACAGCGCCTGTACTAAAATATCAGGATTTTATTTTTTTATTTCTACCATCTGCCAAGAGAACTCCAACATGCAGCTCCTCGTCCACAGCATTTCATCTGATTGCAGATTTAACCGTGTAATCCGGTGCATTATTATAACAACTGATATAATGCACCCAATGTCACCGTTGTGTACCACTGCACCCATACCACTAATCTGAACTAAACTTGTCAGTCGACGTTCCTCACAGCTGGAGTCGAAGCACTAACCCCCGGCAGGATTTAAGCCCGAATAATCCACCCTCGATAGATGTTCCGTCATTACGGAGAGCATATATACAGACAAGCACGGGATTAATATCATCGATAATGTATGTGTTCAGCGCCGTTTAGAAGAAGACAAATAATCTGAGGCAAAACCTTCAGTACACACACACACAC
>NW_007588288.1:0-778 GCF_000523025.1 Cynoglossus semilaevis | reverse complement strand
ATCATCCAGTCTGTGTGTGTGTGTGTGGACTTGTTGGATTTGCCGCTGACTGACTTTATCAGCCGTCCTTCTTCTTCTCTCCTCCCTGAGGACAGAACTTAACATTCACAGACCTGGATCTTTCTGTGAGCAGAACATGGATCGTCCTGAGCCTCTGGGAACCTGAGTCTCTACTTGGAGGGTTGGGTTTTTTTTTGTTTTTTTTTTTCCCTTCCAGGACCTTTGACAGTGACAGTCATTATTACTCAGGTTCATAACTGACCGTCAGTCTTCAGTACTGACCTCCTGTGTCCATGAACAACCTCAGGTGTTTACAGTCAGAACCTTCTCTGCTGCTGAAGTGACAAGAAAATGTTATGGGGTTTAAAGGATTCGATTTTTGGTTTTAACTCTAAAAACATGACTAATTTGACGTATTTTTAGTCAGAATAATCATAATAATAATGTTGCATTTTGAGTCACAAAGATTTGGCATCATTTGAAAATGGAATTTTGCTTCAGACATAGACTTCATTCCTTCACTTCCTGCCCCCAAACCTCACTGTTATAGAAATATTATATCAATATTATCTCAGTATTATGTCAATATTATATCAATATTATGTCAATATTATGTCAATATTATATCAATATTATGTCAATATTATGTCAATATTATATCAATATTATATCATTATTATATCAGTATTATATCAATATTATATCACTATTATATCAATATTATGTCATTATTATATCACTATTATGTCAATATTATATCATTATTATATCAATATTA
>NW_007588287.1:0-778 GCF_000523025.1 Cynoglossus semilaevis | reverse complement strand
AAAAAAAAAAATCTGCCTGATGAAGGAAAAACTTCAAATTATTTAGATGGAATTGTGTAGCTGTGTTCTCACCCTGGGCTGAGCCCGTATGGAAGCGAGGTCTTTGGTGTACTGGTTAGTCTCCACTCTGTACTTCTCTTTAGTGGACTGCAGGTTTAGTGAGGAAATCATTGAGATCATTTTCTGGAAGTCCGTAGGTGTCAAAGAAACAATTACAGATGCAGCAGAGGCCAAGGCCAGGCCCACTGGCCACCCTCGCACGGTGACTGGCTCCTGCAGGGTGGGGAGCTGCACTGAGGCTTGTCCACCAATAAAGTTCACTGATGACATGTTGGCTTCCGTCAGGTCCTCTACGTCATCGATTTCGGACTCAGCCAAGGACTTTAATAGATCCTGCCATCAGAGCCAAACAATGATTGCAATTATTACAAGGAATGAGCTTGAAAAGCAGATAAGGTAAGCGTCGCTCTGTGAAATTTGACCTTCCATCTCCTCCAGCTGTTCTGAATGACGACAGCTGCTCGGTGATACCTGCGAACCTTCCTCCTAACCAGCCAGGATCGCACAGCTGCAGGCGGTAGAATGATAATAATTGAAACTCAGATTAACGTTCATTATGCGACAACACTCCATATAAAAACATGTCAACTCCATGTGAGTACATTAGGATTGGCTTTTCATTAAAAAAAACATCAATTCACTTATCATTCATTTGTACATTCACTTTAAATGGGGAAGTACGAGACACTGTACTCTAAAGGTCAACGACAACAGTGTT
>NW_007588286.1:0-778 GCF_000523025.1 Cynoglossus semilaevis | reverse complement strand
AAAAAAAAAAATGACGTTCTTTATCGAAGGTACATTTACATTTCCCCCTCAGGATAATACCATGGTAATATTAAGTTGGGTATCTGTCTGAACATATCTCAGCTAAAAGCAGCCAAAATGGCATTACGTATTTTAATACAACGGATTCAAAGACACACAGAGGATGCTGTGATCACTGGTATATCTGCTTCTGACATGCTTAAAAAAAGAACTCTGGCTCGCAGATCAATGAGGCCAATAACCCAAAGCCCAAAGCAAAAAACAACCAACCTGTACAACCAAGATTAGTTTTACAGCCCAACACTCGGGACGTCCATATATCTTACTAATCTACGCTTTCTATAAAAAGTGGACAGATAAAAGCCCGTCATTAGTATGTGCCCCCATGTGTGCCTGGGGTGGAGGGTAGGGTACCTATGTGATCCCATCATGGAGCTTCTCCTCCACTCTATATGCTAATAAAATAAATTAAAAAATAAAAATAGGTAAGGGATTGTAGAGACCAAATGTGTCGGCAAGTAAGGTCCTGGTGGTAAGATGACACGGTTTGTGTCATGTCTCTTGAGATAAAATAAACACAAAGAGCAGCCCGAGTATTTAGCACATTTGAGGCGACAATTCCGAAGCTCTGAAATGACCAGATGTTTTCCGGTCCCCGATACGTTCCTACACCACCAGGAACTCCTGTCTTAGGAGACCTATCGATCACTCTTGCTTTGAGGGAGATGGTACCAAGTCTGGGGTTACTTTGTTGCCAACAGTCGTACGCCAGATTAGG
>NW_007588285.1:0-778 GCF_000523025.1 Cynoglossus semilaevis | reverse complement strand
TCATGTCTTTGTAGAACCACTGTGGTTAAATAAAAGAAAAAGAATCCCACTCATGTCACTGCACTGATGAATAAAGTACTGCTCTGCTACTAATGAGTGACATAAAACGTCTGAATGGTTACTACAGTATTCTATATCTGTGTGGAGTAAACCTTGTGAACACAAGACATTTCTTTCTCTTCCTGAAACAGATGGTGGGCATCCGTAGGGTGTCGGGGATGAAGAATCCTGCAGAAATGACCTACTACGTCCAGCACAATGGCATTCCTTTAGCGGGGACGTCCGCTGCCAAGGTCCTCAACACGGTGGACTCTCAGATTATGGCTCTCACCCTGGGCTACTTCGTACAACTTCAAGCAGAACGTAAGCAAATTATTAGAATTTTTCTTCTTTTTCTTTTGTTTTACATCAGTCAAAGAGGCAAATAGACAGACTGACAAAGAGGAAAACAAAGCTACGCTGGGGAGCAGAGAGCAGCTTGAACATACGCTCTTATGTCTTCAACTGCTGCAGGACATAGTTTGTTTCTGCTGCCGTGCTGCTGCCCACTGCTTTGTGAAGACGAGGGAACAGCGCGTTTAAGGAGCTGTTCCAGGCATCGTGGGAGACAGACAAAGAATTCTGCCTTTTCTCATGAATTCTTGCACGAAACAACTAAATCAGAGCGGCTGCGTATCAGTTTATCTTTATGTTGTATAACAAAGAGCAAGAGACAGTAACAGCCCGCAGCGCACAGACACGGTCCCTACTCTTGGTTGTGAAATATAAACTGAAATCT
>NW_007588284.1:0-779 GCF_000523025.1 Cynoglossus semilaevis | reverse complement strand
TAAATCCTAATTAAACGTACTAGAGTAACTGAGGTCTGGAAAGGATGCAGTTTCTCTCCTGTTTCCTGCTCAGCACTGCCACCATACATGCCTTCGTAACCTAACATAGTCACGAGTGTCTGAATATGAAAAGATGAAAAATAGTTCCCTGTATAAATATGCAGGGTCCTAATCCTTCCACTGACCAGCACACAGCCGTCAGCGCCTGGGTGCAGTATATCATGCTGTCATCAGCTGAGCGCCTTGTCTCTCCATCTCTCCGCCTCTGTATATTTGTGCTACCGCTTTCCGGTTGTGACAAGAGATAATGATTGGTGAGCCCCAGATCTGGCATCCCATCAGTTAAAACTACTCACAGTGACAGCTGCAACAAAAGAAACATACAGGAAAGAGCCGGAATTTGGACGTCTGCTTCTTTTCCTAATCACACAGTCACTATTTGATGCCTTTTTACTTTTTCACATCATATTTTCCTTTCTACATTTTTTCTATAGTCTGCATTAATTATTAGTTAGGAGTTTGTCAAACTCCTGCTACAAACTTTAACAGAATTAAGTGCTAATACATGGATGGATGGATAATAAAAATGTCATTATTGCACAACTAACACCAACTCTCCTCAATCTAAGCAACATCTCCGATGGTTAAAAACCATGAACAATCTTTTAAAACCAGTGTAATAATGAGGCGATATAAGAACAATGACTTTAATTTGGGATTTAAACCTTGTGCCATTGTTTTAACAACCTGCTGTTTCTATTGTCAGTCAACTTTTAAAC
>NW_007588283.1:0-779 GCF_000523025.1 Cynoglossus semilaevis | reverse complement strand
GCATTTAAAATGGCATCTATATTTAGAAGGACCAGCCATTTGTGGAAAATCATTAAAAGGTAATCAGGAACAAAGACGTCGGTAACAAAGCAGCACAATAACGTACGCAGTGTCTGGATGAAAAATTAGCTCCTTCTTATTTTACTGCACAGCCAAAAAAAAAGCAGCAACCAGCGCTCTTATCTGTTGCATACGAAGCAGCAGCAGCACAGCGGGGCCACGTTCACTTCACTGAATGACTGTGTATAATTACCAAAAGGTTAACAAACCTCTTCACAGACCATTACTGTGATGTTGATACCACACATGCTTAGAGAGACTCCAAACATCAGACTAATTAATGGGAGGGTTTGTGCCGAGACGCTGCAGCAGGAGCATCCCAATCAACCAGGCTGACATCTCATTTCGGGGAAAGTGCCAAGAAAAGCACCGGAGGAATATGTCGGCGCTGTCATTACACAATGATAACCAATACATCACCGCAGGGATCTGCTGCCAGCAGACATCAGTGGGCTTGTCTGGAAATGGAAATGTTATTTCACCACCGCGTCGGCTACAAATGAAAGGTTTGAAATGTTTACAGAGAAGGTCGTCGTCACATTTGTAACAGTTGTTGACAGTCGGCATTAAGATCTCAGGCTTTTCTGAGACACCTGTCACACTGGTGCACACATACCTGCCCAGGAGGTGGCAGTAATGTACCTGCAGTCTATTTGCAGGCCATAAAGAAGACAAAAAGGATGAGCAACATTAGGTCAAAACCATTTTGGTGAACAGTG
>NW_007588282.1:0-779 GCF_000523025.1 Cynoglossus semilaevis | reverse complement strand
GTGTCTCCATCGTAGGATTTCTACTTTTGAAAATCATTTAATCTGTCACAACTTACTTCTCTTCATTTTGGTCAAAAATGTGACCCAAAAAACTGCTTGACAAAGATAAAATGATTAAATTAGTTAAAGCTGTTGGAGATCCCTGAACTAATGAGTAGATTGTAAGACACGTCTTAGAACTTTTTGACTCTGCCTCCACCACCCGAGCAGGAAAAGGATGTTAGGCTAGGATTCCAGAGATAAACCCTAAAATGACTGCACCTCCAACTTTCCACATGCGGTGAGAATGTAATCCCTGGAGATTTGCTCTTTAATCCCAATTTGTGAAATAACTTCACAAAGTTGAAAAGCAGGGGACACTGTCGATCTCCGCTGATGCACACGGTTGTGCTGACACCGGCATTTATCATCGTCACAACCCCCTTGGCTCCTCTTCCTCTGGACCCTGGAGGGTCCTGGACCAGAGTCTGTGGTAAACTGAACGACAACGTGCTGTGGTTTAATGACGTCAGCTGCACTGAGGATTGTTTTCTTAATTTATTTTGAAATTAATTTCTGTCATTTTTTTTTTTACATATTTTGTTTGAAGACGTTTGGTTGTTCTCTGAGGAGAGATAGTGGAGAAACTGGACTGGAGATGTTGGGGATGGAGCTGTGAGGCAGGAGAATGATGAAAAGAAATGACAGACAGAATTAATGTGGAGTGAAAAAGGGACATAAAGATGGTTGAAGTAACACTACATGAGGCTTGAGATAGTGTGAGGAGGAGGTAAAAAAAA
>NW_007588281.1:0-779 GCF_000523025.1 Cynoglossus semilaevis | reverse complement strand
GCAAAAGAATACAAGAATACATGTCCATGTATGGTCATCTCTTTCTCTCTTACTGCTCAGCCGTTGCCACGGTTACATGAAGCCGCCCTCAGGTCTTTCCCCTGCAGTACAGGTGGGAGGACTATGCAGTCTGTCCTTACCATTCAGAGGCCATTCAGAAACAGAACAACATCCTGATGGAACCAAGTATGTTACTAACATTTCATTCAGACACCAACCAAGTAAACACAGGGCTCACATGACCTGCACACTCAGCAGCTGTTTCTGCCCCAGGGGCCTTTAGAAATAGAGGATTCTCCAGACTTTCTGAACCATTTGACAACATCATTACTGGATGTCATGATAAGTCTGCCAATCCATTCTCGTTTACTCAGGACTTCATAGATGCTCTTTTCACATTGTGAGTTGTGGGTTAGCGCCTGTTAACTCAGAAACCACCAAGGAATGTTAGCTGTCATGCTCTCCTTTTCCTCATTTCACTTCTGTCCCAATTGTTTGACGAGTGTCCCAGTCCTTCTCTTTCCAAATTTGTTGAGGGAGTGTCACTAAAACAGAACACTCTCAGACTGTATAACAGCAGCGGTGCTCCTCACGGGCAGTGTCTCCACAAACACGGTTGTTTTTTGGACTTTGCCCATGGTAGCTGACAGTGTGTATCTACGTCACAGAGAAAACACTGAATGGAAGATCCAGAGAAGGCCGTTCATCCTCTGGCATACAGATCAGTTTTATCGAGGTGATTATTTTTAGCTCAAGGACAATTCCACAGTTTTTTTTTT
>NW_007588280.1:0-779 GCF_000523025.1 Cynoglossus semilaevis | reverse complement strand
TACAGAGACCCAGGAGTCACTACACACTGTTAGATCCTCCAAATGAACCAAACCAGTCAATATTCCCACCTTCAGTTTAGCGCTTTTAGCTTTATGAAGACGGTGTCCTTTAACCTAATCTAACTTCCACAGGGTCCCTCTGTAATTTCTTTTGTTGTTGTTTTTTTTCCAGACTTATATACAAGTGCTCCATGTGTGACACCGTATTCACTCTGCAGTCTCTGCTCTACACACACTTTGACCAGCATGTTGTCAGTCAAAAGGTTTCCGTGTTCAAGTGCCCCGACTGCTCCATGCACTATTCACAGAAGCAGTTGATGATGGACCACATCAAAGTAAGCACGGAGCACATTGGTTTTGGTCATACAATGAACTGTTTTAATATAAATTCTAAAACGCCAACTTTTGTATAATTTTGATAGATCATTCATGGGACTCTGAAGAACGTGGAGGCTCCAACTAACCTGGGCATCAACCTTCCTCTCAGCACAAAGCCCACTAACGCCAACACCAATAGCAACAGCCTTGGCAATAACAATAGTGTAAATAACAACAATGATGGTGGAACTATTAACAGTAACGACAGAGGAGAAAAGAAATCTTCAACTTCACCGCAGAAGAAAACAAACAGCAATGACTCAGCGGTTCAAAAGAAGTCTGCCAGCATGGGATACACATGTGGAGACTGTCAAACCCTCTTCAGCTCCCGGGAGGTCTACGTGAGTCACATGAGACGTGAACATGGCAAGGTATCTCTCTGATTATGGTGACCTGGGTTC
>NW_007588279.1:0-779 GCF_000523025.1 Cynoglossus semilaevis | reverse complement strand
AAAAAAAAAAAATCTGTTGGAATTCTATCACATTCCTTTCCAGATTCCCCAAATAATTGCGGTGTCTCTTTCGAGATGCCGTGTCATCCTTGACCGTCCTGGTTAGATGGTGTGTTTTTTCGCGGTTGCCTTTTTTGGTAGTAAACAAAAGGGGCAAAAAGGACTCAGCTTGTAGGAGGCAAGAAAAAAGAGACACGGATGGATGGCGCGTTTACTGTAACAGCGACAAGCCTCGCAGAAACTAAATCATTTATATGTCGTTGCGCTAACACACTCGTCTCGTTGCTATTTTTTCGCTACTTTAAAGCAGTCACAACGGATTCGCATTCGAGCGTGCCACTCTTTCTCTTTTAAGAGCTCTTGTTAAAGGAAGTGTGTGGTTTCCTCATCATTCACTAAAATCCCGGGACATAAAAAGTGCCTTAAATTGTAATTACTTAGCTTTAGTGCCTAACCGCAGCAGGAAAATTAGATTTTCTGCTGCTCTTTTTCGTCTAATGTGACTAGATTCTGACAGGGAAAGCAACGATATGAAAGTATTTTCCGACAACACTGTCTACTTCTATTTGTGGCGTCTTGATGAAAAATGATTTTGCTGTTCAGAATGTCATTTAACTCAGCGGTCCCCAATCATTTTTTGTACCAAGGACAGGTGGGCCTGTATCGTCCATTAGTAATACCGCGCCATCTTTGAAGTACATTTTTACTGCGGCCCAGTGACAAAAAACTTATGGACCAGCACTGGTCCCCGGACCGGTGGTTGGTACTGTAACATGAGT
>NW_007588278.1:0-779 GCF_000523025.1 Cynoglossus semilaevis | reverse complement strand
GGGGGGGGGCTATGACACAGAACGTGGTTTTGTAACAATCACAACTGTGACCAGCGCAGGAAACAGGCAGATGTTTGTCCGACAGAACCTGAGGTACTGGCACCGAGGTAGTCAACTGTGCAACGATTGCTTCACATCAGAAAGTGCACGGCGTTCCCTTAACGTAAAGCACGTCCTGTACACGATTGTCGATGTGAGCGAGACGTGTTGTGCAATAACATTCCTCCTCTGCAGGTCCGACCGATCTGAGGCACACGGAGACAGAGGTTCTGAAGCACAGAACATCCGGCCCACTTCAACAGCTGCACACGTCCATCGTCCAGTTGTCGTCGTTTGCACCTCGTGCTGACGCAGCAGCACGAAGACTCAGGCTGGAGCCAAACTTACAACATTTCACTGACAGTTTTCACCTTTTAAAAGCGCTGTCCTTCTGTTGGTTTGTTATATTAATCCCAGCTTCAGCAACTAGAGATAAAGTTCACACCACTGCCATCTAGTGGCTGAGGTATGATTTACACCAGGGTAAAAACTTTAGAACCAGTGTTTCCAGTGAACAGACATTAAGGCAGTAAATAACGTTAGCTAACCTAGCTTCATTAGCACTGAACCCCTGAGAAGGTAATTAAAATAAGTGTCAGAAAATTTAGGATTTCTCAGTAACGTTAGAGGAACTTTAAAAACATTTGCCCCGACTCTGACCTTTCTCCTGGAGGCTAAAGGTTTGAAGTTACCAACATGTCTGCTGTTTTTCTGTTGTCCTGGACAGAACAATTTCCAAC
>NW_007588277.1:0-779 GCF_000523025.1 Cynoglossus semilaevis | reverse complement strand
GTCACCCAGCTGAATAACAACAGTCGGCTAACACCGTAAGAAGAAAAAAAAATTACTAGAGCACTCAACTCGTAGATCACAGTCTATGAATTGAACGATAGAGGAATCTAAGTTTAAGATTAAAATCAAATAAATACAGTAGTAAACATATTTTGGTTTCAGAAGCGTGCTAACCGCTAGCAGCTATACCTACACTTAAACCAAATTTAAATTTAAAAATCAGCACAGACCTGCTGTCATAGACAAGAATCAGCTGCTAATGCTATTTTCACATCTATCACACGTTTCACTAATTAAATAAATACACAAGTAAACATATTTTGGTTTCGGAAGCATGCTAACCGCTAGCTGCTATACTGTACTTACTCTTAAACCAGTAAGTTTAGAGTTTAGACTTTATAGATAAAAATCACCACAGGCCTGCTGTCGCACACAAGAATCAGCTGCTAACGCTATTTTCCACATGTATCCCCCAACTTCCCTTTACTACTTAATACAGTTTTACTGCAGCTAATCTTTTAGCATAGCATAGCATACCTATTTGAGCCATTGCGTACAGGTCATTAGATTTGTCATGCGAACCTGAACCTACAGATAGTTATTGTTAAGAACGGAATGCTAACGATGTCAGCAGACTGCGCTAAAGTCAACTGAAGCATCAAATTGCTGAGTGTGACAAATATCTAGAGAAGAAGAAAAAAAACTACAAAATTCAAAACACCTCAGTGAAGCTAGGTCGCTCGTGTGTCGTTTCGTACTTCTCTAAGACTTAAGTAAAA
>NW_007588276.1:0-779 GCF_000523025.1 Cynoglossus semilaevis | reverse complement strand
TCTGCTCACTTTCTGTTCAGCTCGCTGTGTCATTTTTTGTTTTATTGAAGTATTTTCTAACACACTACACATCACCTGATGTCCCACAGGACTGCGCCACCTACAGTATAAAACGCTGCCATTCAGTTTATTACACACTTATCATAACTCAACCTAAAGAAGTAGTATCAGTATCTGATTTGGTGAGTACTTGACCAGTTCTGACCTCAGTGGATCAGCAGGACCATTACTGTGAGCTTCATTTGATTAAGTCAAACATTACTCAGCATCAATAACAACATTTTACTGTCTATTGTTTTCAAGGCCAAGATAGAAATCTCTTGTCAAGATACGACTTTTATTCAAACCTGTCAGACTCCAGACTGAATACACAGGATTTTTAGTGTTGTTCCACTCTCCTCCATTACAGGCTTTATTGGGTTTCCAACAAAGTGGAGCGGTTTTGGAATGTGTTTCAAAGTGTATGTGACTCACACTATACTAATACCAACATTGAAGGGTCACACTACAGCAAATAATTGGGGACTCGACCTTGTTGCAGTTGTGTTCTCTCGCCAAGGAAATTAAAAAGTGCTCTGAGACTACATACCTCCTCCAGCACTTGAAACACACCGTCTCAGCATGTTAGTGGAGGTGATAAAACCTTTCCTGTATCCAGCACCTTAATTGGATCCATTTCCACTATTTAATGAAATCTTCTCTGGGTCATGGCCCGCTCACAAACAAAAGTTCCCAGAAATCTGTTCAGTTTACTACTGAAAAACAACAACAACAACAAC
>NW_007588275.1:0-779 GCF_000523025.1 Cynoglossus semilaevis | reverse complement strand
CTGTCCAGTGAGTGTGCTGAATATGGTTACCAGTTCAATTAAGACCTACAATTGTTAAAAAGCAGCAAATAGGATCAAATGTGGATTAATGGTGCCAGATTCCAGCACCATGTCCAGCTTTCTGGCACTAAGAAGGGGCAACAGAGTTATGTGAAGCCTTGCATAAAAACAATTCATGTTGCACAGTACTTGACCTGATATTTTGAGCTTTTCAATATAAATTCTAAAAATGGTGAATGGTGATATATTCAAACTGAGCCGTGTGTGTTAAATATTAGTCCATCTTATTATGCAGGCCAAGAAACATTTACAGTTTCCCTTTGCTTACCCTTGACCGCGAACGAAGAGTAATAATAAAGACAAAATTCTCCTTTGACTTTGAATTCACTTAAACTACAGACTATATCACACGTGTTGTTAGGTCAGACAAGACAGTGCAATCAGGCTTCCTAATTGTGAGGTTTTTAAAGATAACATCTGTCTGAAATAGATCCTTCCTTTAAATCCATCATCCTCCATAAGGCTTGGAACTATTCTGGAGTTCTTAACCCCATCTGGGAAAAAACTGGACAGTTTTTCTCCCAATTTGGGAGTTCCTCTGCTAATTGGGAAGATTGAGCAGTTCCCCAGGAAGGAAGCCTTTTATGAAGTCTGGTTTAGTTAAACAGTGGATGTAAACAGACGTGGAAACAGTGTAGTTTAATTAAAGGCAGAAAAAAGCTCTGTGTGCAGCCATATTGGACCTCGGTATAAAATAATAACTTTAGGGTCTCGGTTCG
>NW_007588274.1:0-779 GCF_000523025.1 Cynoglossus semilaevis | reverse complement strand
TACAGTATATATACAGTATAGCAAAGACACCTAAAGAGTCCACTTTTGAAAGTGTTATGTCAAAGTAGTGCAGTGTTAGCCGTTTATTTATTGTGGTGGAAGCAAAGAAGTAATCATCTTCAATTAAAATACCTTAGAAGAGAAGTTATTTGGTCATTTCCTGCATGTTATTATCCAAAATGTTAACATTTATGAGCCTTAATATTCAACAGTTTTTTTATATTTTACTTGTTTGGACCAGACATTACAAAGATGTCTCATCTGTACTCACTGAAGAACCATAAAGAGATTATCTTAACTTAACCAACACCAGCAGCCACGACATTCAAACGTCCCAAACCCTTACCCCTAGACAAATACTGGAGTGTCTTTACTTCCTTTTTAACACAGGAACACACTGCTCCTCAGCTTAAAGAAGCCCTGCTGTGGTTTCCCTGAGGAGAATTTGATGATGCTTCACAGAAAGAGCGGAAGTTATGTCGTCGCAGCAGAGGGCTCATACAGTGTGATAATGTGTTGTTTTTTTCCCCTATCTGTTTTCATACTTTATATCCATATTAGTTCTGTCCCACGCAAGCGGCACACACCTTCGTCACTGTGTTGTGTCAAAGCCCGACCGGCACATGTTGTTTTCGTTGCCGCTGCTTAATGTACTGCATGAAAACATGTTCATTGTGTGGCCCAAGTGTGTCAGCGCAGCAATAAGTGCCGCACCTGCTCCTCCTGCTGCTTGCATTGTAAACAAATGCATTTGACCTGGTTTAAAAAAAAAAAAAAAA
>NW_007588273.1:0-779 GCF_000523025.1 Cynoglossus semilaevis | reverse complement strand
TCATATTATTCATCTTTCCTTCTCTGTGTAAATTTCAGACCCATTGTTAAATTTAAACTTGTTCGTTACAAGTTAAAAATGCTAAAATGTGTCGGTAAAATGCTGAAAACATCTTCCTAGAAACAAGAATCACTGGTACAGTATTACAAAAACACAGCGTCATACTCACCGAGGGCGGCGCTGTGACCAAACGCAAAGACATAAAAAAAAGAACTTCCTGAAGTGAAAGGTCACGCTAACGTTTTTAAAAACATGGATCCGAACAGAGGTAAGAACTTTAATGTTCTGTTGTTTTATCTGTTGATTTTTTATAACCAAAATTCTTGCGATTGTGCAACGAGACAAGTTTGTTTTATTTATGACAATGACATATTTGTGTACCATAAACCAGTATTTAAACATTAACCGGGATCGTTGCTGTTTCGTTTAGCTAATTTATTAGCAGTGTTGTGCTAACCAACACAAGTACTTATCATGGATTTACGATGTAGTTAAATGTTGTTTAATGCAACCGCTTCGCATACAATATATTTTATTAGGTGAAAAACTACTTTGGGACAAATATTACAACAGACTAGTGTCGTTTTAATCGAGTGGCAGTATTTGTAAATAAAAGTTATTTTCGGGCTTGTAGTTAAATGTGGTGCTTGTTTCTATTGTCTATTATTTTAAAGATCACGTCTTTGAAAAACATTTATCAAAAACTAAATTAAACTAAAAACTAAACGTCTTTTTTGCAGGAGACAAAACGGATCGTGATGGAGACATTTCTTCAGTCA
>NW_007588272.1:0-779 GCF_000523025.1 Cynoglossus semilaevis | reverse complement strand
CTGCTCCTCTGCTCCTCCTCAGGTGGTAAAGGTCTCCTGGATGTGCAGCCCCACTGGGTGTCTGCTCTTGCGTGGCCCAGAGAGGAGGCGGAGTCTCTGTGGTGTGGGGAGCCCAAGGACATGCTGCTGGTGGGACGGATGGACGGATCTTTGGGCCTGATCGAGGTGCTGGACTCAGCCACCATGCATCGCACGGAGCTGGAGCACTGCTACAGGAAGGACGGTAAGTTTGACACTCCGACTGGACGGCTGGTTTCTTTGAGGCTGTTGGTGACTCCCTGCTGCTCTCCCCTCTCAGTGGCAGTGATGCACGTGGCCTGGTACAGCGAGGACAAGCCGTTTGCTGTGGGCTACGCCGATGGGAAGCTGCTGATGGGCTCCAAGGAACCCTTAGAAAAGGACGCCGTTGTTGTCATCGACGCTCATAAGGTAAAGGACGACTTGGAGCTCGTTTCTGAAACCTTCCTCTCACAGACAGACCTGCTGTCATGGTGAACACGTGACTCTTCTTCCACCAGGAGTCCATCAGCTGTATGAAGTGGAGTCCCACCGGTCAGATCCTGCTCACCTGTGCCAAAGAGGAGACGGTGAAGCTCTGGGCGTGTCAGGACCCGGCCTCTGGCTGGCGCTGCCTCCAGAGTCTCCGACATCCTTCTAATGTTAACAGTGTTGCCTGGTGCAATCTGCTCGGGCGGGGGTCCAAGCCCCTCAACATGTTTGCCATGTAGGTTCTTCATTCACACAGACCAGACTGACTCTGTAGTACACCAGTGTACAGT
>NW_007588271.1:0-779 GCF_000523025.1 Cynoglossus semilaevis | reverse complement strand
TTGGTTGTTGTACTGTGGACACCAGGGAGATTGACATGTTTTACTCTTCTGATGAGGAACTAGTCCTGGTGACGTGGGGCTTTTTTTCCATGTTAATAACTACGGAGGTACCAAGCCGGTCTGGAAAGAGAGGGAGGAGGGTAGAGACTGATCTGTGGAGGGAAATAAGCAGCTGTTGGTGGGAAGGGGGTGAGGCGGAGCTTCTTGTTTGTTTAATATCTTTATCTTAATCTCTGCCCTCGGGACACAGAGACGAATTCATCCAGAAAACTGGATTATCTCATGAGTCAAATACACAGTGCTATACTCTGAGTATTCATGTGTGTGTGTGCATTCGTGCATGCGTGTTTGCATGTGTGTGTATGTGAGGTGGAGCGAGAGTTTGACAGAGTCGAACTTCCTTTTTCTTTTTCATTATGGTAGAATTCTTACATTTAAATTATTTTAATGAGGTACAGATGGTTGGATATACAGTAATTATAAAAATTCACAAGTTATTACTTATAATGAACAACTTGAATCGTAGAGCTGGCTAAAAGCTAACTCACCACACAGTGTCAAATTTGTTGGTGGCTACTATTTGAAATTTGATTATTCAGTTAAAGTTCTTTATAAAGTATGCCCCCACCTGAGTAAAGGGGCATGTTGGGTTTTTTACATTTCCTTTATAAGAGTTCAAAATGACCAAATCTCTCTATATTACAGTGTGGCTTTATGAATGCTGACCTCCATGGTGGCCATAAGAAGATTTGACTGTATTTTTTGGACTATAAGTCACA
>NW_007588270.1:0-779 GCF_000523025.1 Cynoglossus semilaevis | reverse complement strand
AGGCCAATCACATCTATTTTAATTTGAAATACGTTCCTTCATTTCTGATCTTTGTGAAATGAAAGATATGGAAAACTGACCATGAAAGGAACGTGTGATCAAGATTTGGAATGTTCTTCACGACACGCCATAAAAGACTTTGTCGATCGGAGTGAGGGAAGCGATGATGGCCGCTCACATTCAGCCGTGGTTTTCCATGGAGGCGGAAGACAAAGACGTTGGGATTGCTGCAGGTGAAGCAGAGAGACACTGACGGTACATGTCGAGCCTCAACTGTCACACTGTGTGTCTGTGTTCACACACCATTCATCCTGAGTGTCAGGACCAACAGCTGCCGGAGCCGAAAAGATCCTTCAATCAAATGGTCCAGATACTTTGGAGAATTGTGCTCGTAGCGATCCGTATAAACAGAAACAGAAGTGTCGGCCTGGACTTGTTACAGTGGAGATATGACTAATTCTACAGACAACAGGGTTTTTCATTTTCAGAGTGAAAAAGAGAGTAAAGTTCACCTGAGGGAATTGACAACAACTCAACTTATTTTACATTAGCAGGGTCTACGCTATTTGTCGCTTGCGACCTTGTTTTGACATCGCAAATTTCTCCCAGAAGATAGGTCATTTCGGTAATGATCACGTTATACCATGTTGTAAATAGACAGTAGCCAGATTAGTGTCACAAAATAATAAGATATTTTTATACAAACATTCATGATAGTGTAGAGTATATGTGAGTATATGCTGTATATGTGTTAGTTGACAAGATATTTTTATCACCAA
>NW_007588269.1:0-779 GCF_000523025.1 Cynoglossus semilaevis | reverse complement strand
AAACTTAATACAAAAATATTTATAAAAATAATATCTAAATACTCTAATTTTATGAGAAACATGCAAGAAAAATAACATTTTTTAAAATATTTTTTACAAATAAATTCATCAAAATCTTTTAGTTTTTGACCAGAAAATGACACAAGACGTATGAATTTTGTGAAAATAATCAAACAAAAATATTTCTAAATTTTTTTTCTAAATGCCCTAATTTTATGAGAAATGCAGCAAAAATGTTTTCTATATGCCCTAATTTTATGATAAACATACAGGAAAAGATAACATTTTGAAAAATAAATTTAGAAATATTTCTTTCAATTATGGTTTTAGTTTTTGAACAAAAATGACACGAAACATTCACATTTTGAGAGAAAACTTTTTACAAAAATATTTCTAAAAATGTTCTTTAAATTCCGTAAGTTTATAAGAAACATGCAAGAAAAGATAACATTTTAAAAAATAATTTTACAAAAATCTTCATCAAATTTTTTATTTTTTGACCAAACACGACACAAAACCTCACATTTTGACAGAACATTTTATAAAAGAAAATTTTGAAAAATATTTTCTAAATGTTGTAATTTAAAGAGAACCATGCAAGTAAATATGAAATTTAAAAAAATAATTTTACAAAGATTTTCATCAAATGTTTTTAGTAGTTGACCATAAATGACATGAAAAATCCACATTATGACAGAAACATGTATACAAAAATATTTCAAAATATCTTCATTAATTGCCCAAATTGCCCTAATAAAAAACATGCCTTACTATAGCCT
>NW_007588268.1:0-780 GCF_000523025.1 Cynoglossus semilaevis | reverse complement strand
AATTTTGATTATTATAGGACATTTGTTGTTACATTGTAAGAGTCTAAGTGGTGCTTAAAGCTGATTACTACACAAGACACTGCTTTTGTTCACTGTACAGAGCTAGAAGGATCGAATTCTGACTAACTATATACAGCAAACATCATAGTCTTTTGTGTATTACTTGGTAAGCGTACACCGTGCAGATTTAATGTGACCAAGAAAAGCAATTTTGAAGTGGGCGATCAGTGGCAGCCTGTATGTTTTGTTTGTTGGGCCACCCCCTCTGAGATAAATTGTTGTTACTTTCCCAACCCCGGAAAATTATCTGGACCTGCACTAGCACATCATGTGTCATGCACAGTATAATTTAGCAGAACCATGAGAAGAATAGCACCAGCACTAGGATCACTGATAAACTTACCATTGATTTTTCACCGTAGTAAACATTATTCTTCTTGAAAGGTCTGTTATCTGTCTAACTGGACACTGTTCTCCACGGTGCATACCCAGTGAAATTCATAGATTACGCTGCAATGTGTTCAATACTCTGCGTGGATGTAAAAATCCGAGACTTTTTTGACAGCGCTGTGATTACGTTTTGCAGGCATGCATGCATTCAGTATGTTGATTTAAGTCGTTTGACTGGACATAATAATTGTGTCATCATTCATGGAGCACAGCAATTTAATGTTTCACAACGTATCTAGTCTCTAAATAGTGTGCACGTGTACAGAAGAAAGAACTTCCTCTTGGGAAAAACACTGAAGCTGATGAATATACTCCAGTACTGGCAGTGCA
>NW_007588267.1:0-780 GCF_000523025.1 Cynoglossus semilaevis | reverse complement strand
ACATATATACATGTATTTACATATATGCCAATGGCTAATTCAATTGAGACAACAGCAGAAAAGGATATCCCTGAGTTCACAGAGTAAAATATCTGATGCAACAACACAAATAAAACCCCACAAACATCACTGAGTACACGCTGATCATGAAGTGTACTGTTGTGAACTCCTTGTAAGAGACTGTAAAAATATAATTACAAGTATTTGTACGTCACAGCGGCGTGCCTGCTCTCCTCGCGGTGCCGTAGGACGCTGGGTTTGGTTTGGACGGAGAAGAGGATTGTGCTGCTGCGGCAGGAGCTGTGGGAGCCCTGGGAGGCCGCTCGGTGGCTCAGTGGGAGGTTGATAAAGCTACTCTGTGGCTGTGACTCCATCAGGCCACCACATCACAGTCCACTGGTCCCCTGCCTGTGTGCCACATCACAGGCCTCCTGGTGCTGAACAAGCCTGTGGGCTCAAACTGGCAAACCACTGAGTCTGTAACACCGTCGTGTGTCTCGGGTTCTCCTGAGAGAGGGGGAGTGCTTGTAGCAAGGGATTCTGGGTAGTGGAAACACAGTTCAGACATTCGGTCACACGTTCTATTCATTCAATACAGTTAATACATAAACACAGTATGTAATGACATTTACTTCATTACAGTAGGCCTGGGCAGCACAGTGATAGAGTGGTTAGGACTGTTGCTTTACAAAGTAAGGTCAGTGGTTTGAGCCCCCTCCGTTAATGATGGTGATGATTTTCTTCCTGGGTTCACAGCCTTTGTCTGTCATCTCATTGGAG
>NW_007588266.1:0-780 GCF_000523025.1 Cynoglossus semilaevis | reverse complement strand
TTTTTTTTTTCCAGCTCTGCACATCGATCCAGCTTCATCACTACCGGCTCTCCTTGCAGTGAGCCTGCAGGAATATGGATGAGGTCTGGTTGGCAGGGGATGCGTTGCTTATTAATGTGCGGAAATGATGAAAATTCACATTCATGTGTTTTTATAAAAACACTGATCCCAGTGAAGAGGACACACATCATGCCAAATGAGGTTTGCTCAGTGGATTGGTGATGAAGGGCGAGAGGCGGTGGAAATCCACAGCTCCCAGTTGCATTACGCCGCCTCATCTTTCATGCACGCCGTGCACTATGGTGTACATATTATATTGATTGCAATTCAAATAGAGGACTGACAGCTTCCAATCAGTGTAAAGGTATTAGCTGTTGCTATCTGTAAATGGAAACGTCAAAATGCAGCTCCTTATCCGCGGCTCCCTGAGTCGACATGCAAACACATCTCCCTCAGATTTCCTGGTCCACTGTCTTATGGGACGATAGTCGAGCAGAGATGACAAATGAACTCTGCTGTGAGAGCTCCTGTGTTATTTCCTGTGTAGTTCAGTAAAAAAAAAGAGCCTTAAGTTACAATGACTGGAGAAAAAAAACCTGAAGATTTTATAACCCGAAATTATTCCCTTTATATCACGTGTCAAACTCGTGGCCTGCAGGCCAAATGCGGCACGCCAGGTCATTCTGTGTGGTCCTCGGCACCTTAAAAAAAGCTTTTAATTTTTTCTTTTATTACAAAAAGTACAATATTTGAAACTTCAATTGCAGAAACCTTTTATTA
>NW_007588265.1:0-780 GCF_000523025.1 Cynoglossus semilaevis | reverse complement strand
AAAGAATATGCTCAAAGACACACACATACTGATGATGGTCTTTCTCAGCTCCTCTGTGATGATGTCAATGTCATCCATGTCCACGGTGTAGAGGTTGGCCTCCAGGGGAGGAGTCACTGCCTGTTGTAACAGGTGGTAGTTGGCGTGTACGGTGGCGACGATCATCACAGTCACTCCCCGCGTCTTCAGCTCCGTCATGGCCTCCGTCACGTCTCCAGGCTGCGCTCCATCAGTCAGCCACAGCAGGATCTTTGGCTCCTCCTCCTCCGCCTCAGACAGGAGTCGCTGAGCCAACCTCAGGGCCTCCACCGTGTTGGTGTTTCCCCTCAGATGCCTGACAGTCTGCAGGGCTTCCTGCAGACTTCTTTGACTCTTGTGGACATCCAACCCAAACTCCAAGTGTGGGCTGGTGCCCACTTGCAACAGCCCCACTCTAACGTTCCCATTGTCCAGTGTCAAAGGGCGGAGCAGTTTGGAGGTGAATCGCAGCAGCTGAGAGAACTCATAGTCTGATAAACTTCCTGAAGAGTCCAGTAGAACCAGAATGTTTCTGTTCAACCCTGGGAACAGATAATGTACAAATGTACCGTTAGCTTTCAACTGTATCTACGTATGGTGCCATCTTGTGTAGTGCATAGATTGCGAGAATGGGAGAAAGAGATTGGTCCTTGCTTTGAGGTCAGAAACAGCACTAAATACGTTTAAATCTTCTCCGACTTCCTTACATTCCAAGGAAGGTCATTCTAGGGATGTTTAATCACAGACATCATTGACACCAAA
>NW_007588264.1:0-780 GCF_000523025.1 Cynoglossus semilaevis | reverse complement strand
CAAACAGCAGGAAATAGGCCACTGTAGATACAGGAGTCGGGGAAAAGTGTTTATCAAAAATGTATCTTGTTTCTGCTCATGCTAAACGCTACATTTCTCATCAGGCAGCTCCATGGTTCTCATGTACATCATGTGACCTTAACTGTGGCCTGCAGGTACAATCACACAGGCACACAGTTCTTCGAGATCAAGAAGAGCCGCCCCCTTACTGCGTAAGACAAATATCCATTTAGCCTCATATTGATCACCGCTGCTTGACCCACTGGGGAGTTTCATAGAGATTGTTGATTTCCTGTGCTGCTGAGAGCCACAGCATGTGGATTAGCTGCATATCTGCTTCACTCCAAGGCTTTGTGAGCAGGAACGAATGCCAATCAGAGCTCTGGAACACTTTCCCAGACCTCTCTTTATCAGATTTGGTAACACAGATGTTCTTACTCAGGCACTTGGAATTTTTTATTTCATTTTATTTTTTGTTGCCTAAAAATCACTGTTAACGGTGTCAACATTGTTTATATGACACATCAATGTACTGGAGTTTTAAGACACACATTCACTAAGCTTATGTTTATATAATTGTCACAGGCTGATGGACATCGCGAAAGAAATGACCCGGGAGGCTCTGCCAATCAAATGTCTGGAGGCGGTGATCCTGGGGATGTATCCTTTAATTACACATTTCTGCTATTTGTTGAAATTGAAAAAATAATCGCACATCAAGGCATAAGGAGTAGGCTGCGTTTTTTCCAAAAAGTCACTGGTCTTACCATGAGACTACAC
>NW_007588263.1:0-780 GCF_000523025.1 Cynoglossus semilaevis | reverse complement strand
CACACACACACACATACAGTGATCCATGTTTTCATTAACCCAACGTAATGCTGTTGTGATCCTTCAACCTTCAGACTTCAGACGTCATCTGCACGGTGTGTCGGGAGGCTGCTCCTGCAGATTCATTTAATGTTCTGCCGACCTGGAGAAAGAGACACACACTTGCGCGCGTACACACTCGCGCGTGCGCGTTCCCTCAGAACTTGCCAAGTGCGTGTTAGCGTGGAGTGTTGATGTATGCATATCCTCTCACATATGGCAGTTAAATTACCAGTCGAGAGGCCTGGAGTAGGCTGCTCTCAGGCTCTGGCTGCCTGTTTCCTCCGACTGAATTTGTTAACACTCACGTCACCTGTGACGTAAGAGAGGAGGAAATATGCAGAGGCCCAGTGTTACTTTTACAGTGCATAATGAACTGCTCACGTCCATGTACTCTGCATGAAATGTGCGTTGAAATGCTGTTTCACACTTCATTTATAAAAACGGCAATTTATTGTACAATAATATTAAATTATTCCGAGTTTGAGTGTTAAATTTACTAAAAGAATGTTGAGTTGTTTGGTGGTCTAAGTCGTTTCACGTTGTCCATGGTGTAATGACCATGGAGCACCATGAGCAGAGGTGTTATCTCCTGGGCTGTTCTGCCATGGTCTACGAGGGGCGAGGCCCTTTTACTGGTGGGTGAAATTAGTCCATGGTCTTCAGAAGAAAATGACTTATTAGAAAGTGGACGGTGTCCTGCACTAGGAGTCTAACTTCTGACACTAACCTTTTGTTAAG
>NW_007588262.1:0-780 GCF_000523025.1 Cynoglossus semilaevis | reverse complement strand
ATTTTTCTTCTAGTGTGCCCTTCCTCAACAACCTCAGCCAGACACTGATAGACCAATAAGTCGTAGTAAATGTTTAGGAAGCAGAAACACTTTGAATTTGCTTCTGAAAATGCACCCGAACTTCCTCGTTGTGTTCACGGTCGCAGGCGATGTCTGTGGGAGTTAGCGAACAGAACGGGCAGAGCAGAAAACAGAACGGCGCTCAGCCGAGTGAAAACACACAGAACGGTACACATGGACAGACCAGGCAGAACGTATGGAGCGCAAAACACACACAGACGGGCAGGATGGAAGTCAGGCAGAAACAGATGAACACAGAGTGACAGAGCTGGCAGGAGTGTCTGGCTGCAAAGTGACAGTGAGTCAACAAAGACACGGTGAGGGAGAGAGGTGGCTACAACTACGGGGCCAGGTGTGACCACATGTACACAACATGTATAAATGCTGCTTTTGTTCAGCAAAAATAGCAGCATCAAAACACCTCAGGTGTGGTATTCATGACAGGCACAGCATGGTGGAACTCTGGGGAACTGCCTCTTATTACAGAATAACAATGACCTTTAAAACATCCCATCAGGCACCCTTGGTGTTCTGGGTAAAACATCTGTTACTGTAGCTTAAAGCTGTAAAGCACCACTAACAGCTCAACTCCGGCTCCCTCTCTTTTCTCCACATCACTGCGGTAAAACAGAACTTATTTTAAAAGAGTACAAGGTCTGGGCCGGTACAGGACGTTTCACAGCCACACACCAGGCTTTACTGTAAGAGTTTTGTTTGTTT
>NW_007588261.1:0-780 GCF_000523025.1 Cynoglossus semilaevis | reverse complement strand
ACAACAACAACAGAGGAGGAAATCACATCTGGTTTTTGTCCATAACACTAATGTGTAATGATGAACCTGAATGACCATGGCTGCTGTTTGAAGTGTGTTCAGTGTTTACTGACACAAAGGCAAAACACTCATCTGGACTGACTGTTGCTGTTCTGTTCTGGAAATAAAATGTCTATTAATTACTTTGCCCAGCACTAAATACACACCAACGAGGTTTTTGTTTTTGCCTATTTATTCAGTTGCTGACACACAGTAGCTCTTACAGTAGGAGAGAAAACCAAAGAAGAAACCAGTCAGAACAGCCAATCCCAGCCAACGCTGTGACTAACCCTGAAGTCGTTGATTCGGCAGCACACGTACAGTAGTTTCTGATTCATCTACATATCACTGCGCAGATGTGTCACTGCTTTGACAAACCACTCTTTCTGTTGTCAAAGGAGAAGCCCGCTGAACAAGTAAGATATATTGGTGTCTGTGAGAACGTGTAGGAAGTTTCTCAGTGGCGGTGAGTCACACTCCCTCTGTCACAGAAATAAACCCTCACTCCTCTACACGACAGGCATTTGTCTGCATTTGCTGAATCTGTTTTGACTGCAGTGGAAGTTGGACAAAGATTGATCCTTTTTGGTCTTTTATGTGAGTCGACACATTCTCTGTTGTCTCTGTTCAGTGTTTTTAAATTCTCGATGGACGTCGTCGTTGCAAAAAAAGATAGACGGTGATCAGTGGAATTTAAACGTAGTATATAAAATAGAACATAAACTAAACTTATTAAAAAAA
>NW_007588260.1:0-780 GCF_000523025.1 Cynoglossus semilaevis | reverse complement strand
AATATATTTTATCCACACTGTCCAGTAAAAGGAAGCAAACGAAGCCAATATGTCTCAATTTGCATCAATATCGATGGAAATATGTGTGTGTGTTTGTGTGTTGGTGACGGGGAGACACACCTTCAACGTGTCAAAGACACATGAAAAGAGCCATTCAATCCTATTGCCAAATTATAGTTATGCAGGGGTACACTGATGAAAATACATACTGTATGCACTTTTTTTACATACTGTATATATATGATGTAAATATATACATATATTTACACACACACACATATATGAACATGGTTTGAAATTTTTTATATTTTTTATTTATTCTTACAGCAATGCCCTGATCACAACAAACATAAACAATATACAATAAATAGCCCAAATGGTTAACAGTTAACAGTTAAAACAAGATCAAGTTAAAACCAGTTTAAACCAGTTAAAACAAGTTAAAACAAGATCAAGTTAAAACACAGTTAAAACACAGTTTAAAGCAAGATAAGTTAAAACTACGTAAATCAGTTAAAGCAAGAACACTGTATATTTCCCATACCATGCATTAAAACTTTAAAACAGTTCTGGTCTCTGTCTCTTGCAGATGGTTCCATTTAGTGGGTGCATAAAATTTAAAAGCTAATTTGCCAGCCTCTGATCTTATTTGGGGTGTTTCTAGTGTTATAAAACCTTGTGACCTCGTGCTATACAGTATGTCTAAAATTTAAAAGAGGTAATTTGCCTTGTAGTGCTTTTTAAATAAAAAGTAGGCAATGTCTTTCCCTCCTCTCATGG
>NW_007588259.1:0-780 GCF_000523025.1 Cynoglossus semilaevis | reverse complement strand
ATTTTTTTTTGTCTACGGAAATTCTATACTTGAGACTTCAAATGTGGGGAAAAAACATCTTGGGAATAATGATTTGGGAAGAAATCAAGCCCTAGAAAATGCCTTTGAAAAATTATAATAATAAATAACACAGTAGCCTAAAGGGGGAAATAATATCTCATTCAACGGTTCTCAAACTATGGGTCATGTACCACTGGTGATACTGGTGACGGCACGCTCTAGTGCAATGCAGAGGAATCTCAATTCCCATCAAGATTATGTAATTAAATACCAACTACCAACTAATAGTTACAGTTCAGGTTCCCGGTAGTGGCTAGGCTGGTTCAGTTGCACACTAGGCCTGGCACTGTGTTCAAGGTCCCCAAATTAGTTGTTACTCGGGCCCTGTCACTGTGGCAACTATTGATAAAAGAAAGAGCTGAAGGTAATTCTTCTAAAAATATTAAAATAGTTAAAGCCGGTAAAATATGGCCATGCTTTAGCTGGAAACAGGCATTGTTTGTACTACATTGTACACTGTGTTCTGTTATTTCCTCCAGGTCCCAGCATTCAGCTAACATTCAGCTGTAACATTCAGCTGAAAGTTCGATTGACACGGCAACTTTTTTTAAAACGGCCTCCAAGGGACACACACAAAAAAAGTCAGAATCTGAAAAAGAAAAAGAAGTAAGGAGATAATACTCATGCAGCAGTATTTGCGGATTAACTGTTAACTTAAAATTATAATTATAAGAAGCTCTTGCTTTTTGCTTAATGTGGCCGATGAATTCAAGTTCTTAC
>NW_007588258.1:0-780 GCF_000523025.1 Cynoglossus semilaevis | reverse complement strand
TTTTTAATCTAATCTAATATAAACTAATTTAATCTAATACAAACATGACTAATCTAAACTAAGTTAACCTACCGATAATCTATAGCTAAGCTTTGAAGATGAGCGGTTTAAAAAGAAGAATTCTGAACTCCTTGGAATTTGCAGTAGGATTAATACATAGACTGAAATTAAATATATACTCTACGGGAGTTTGGTGAAAGTTGTTTTAAAAAATGATGTTTAAAAGTTAGTTTCAACCTTAGAGTGAATTATCGTGGACCACATTGAACGTTCGAAGGGCAGAAGAACCAAGTAGAATAACTTCAATTTTGTAAAATTCAAATGGTTATTTTCAGCCAGAAATGTGCGTCTGCCACAAGCATGAAGTGGTTCAAATATTTTTGATTGTGGGGGTTGACCATCGGAAATGAGGGAAGAAGATGAAAATGTGTTGCCAACTTACATGGACGGTATGATGCAAACCGGCGCTAACTCCTTAACTCGAATGCTGTGTCGTCAGCACCTGTGGTTTCCCTGTGTCAAAAGCAGCAGTGGTGTTAAGCAAAACTCCACGGAACAGCAACTGCAGTTATTGTATTTTATAAAGTTTGGCCTCATTGTTTGTGATCCTAAAAAGATTTCCTTGTTTGTCTTGGAAATAGTTAATAATTCATCTATTATGAGCTGATATACTGCAACGTTTACAAATACTACGCTTAAGTGTATAGTGTTGGACAGAGTAAGGTACCAAGGTCTTAATAGCTTTTGGATCATTTTTCATTTAGTTTGGAATTTTTTTTT
>NW_007588257.1:0-780 GCF_000523025.1 Cynoglossus semilaevis | reverse complement strand
ATTGAAACCAGTGTAAGGCTCTTAACATCGCACGAACATTACAAACCCATATGGATGACTTATATGAACATCACGGCGTACAGGGTAGGCCACATTATCTCAAACATCCACTGGTCAAACCATGTGACTACACGCTCTAGTACAGCAGGTAGCGGTATGCGCCTAAAAACATTGGACGTAAATCTATTAAATCTATTAAAGTAATATTCAGGTGTTCAAACAGAACGTGGGAAGAACTTCTTCCACAGACACAAACAGTGTTTTACAGTGTTACTGTAAAGAAAGGAACTAAACCCATTTGTGGCATCTTATATGTTATTATAATGTACTGTTTGCAATCAATATTATAATAAAATATGGGGCAGTGGTAGCTTGGTGGTAGAGGTGTCAGGTTCGAGTCCACTAACTGCCAAAGCTGCTCCCTGCTCACTTTGGTGATGGGTAAAATGCAGACGTCACATTTGGTTGTGTGCTGTGTCATGGTACCATGATACCATGGTACCATGTCGTTTGCGCGCACATTGGGGCTAACTTAAAAAAAAACCTTTGCGTACTCACTGATCAATGAAAATATGGACGTACGCCACCCCAAGCCTTCCGTTTCGTGGGAACAGCAAGAGGAAATGGGGAAACCAATCCCGTAGAAAGATCCGCGAGTAACAACAACAACAACGAGTTGACGTGTGGGCTTCGAGGCACAGTAGACTAAATATTTACACCAACAATAACGAAATAGTACTACACTTGGACATTATCCATATCATTACCAATTCACACAGC
>NW_007588256.1:0-780 GCF_000523025.1 Cynoglossus semilaevis | reverse complement strand
TGAAACACAAGTGCTTGTTTTTTAAACCGTTGCTCCTAATTTACAAAAAAGCCATTTTAGTTTGAAAAAAGGCTTTAGTTTAAATATAAGAATGTTTTTTAAAGGAAATGGTGTTAGCTGAAAAAAACAATATTTTTTTATGCTTTTAGTTTGAAATAACAATATTTTTTGATTGAATGCCCATGCTGTTATATTGAAAGACTAGGGCTTGAAGTTTACCTGCCTATTAGCCTATTTTTTCAGTCTTAAAACATGACAATATTAGAAACAAATAGTAATTTTTAATTAATTAGTTTTTAGTTAAGAGGAAATGGTGCTTTTGGGTAAAAAAGCATTTAACAAAACCATTTAAATTTTAAAAACAGAGCCTTTTTGTTTGAAAAACCATGTGTATATTCTGAATATATTACATTACATTATTATTATTACAATACATTTAGCAGACTATTTTATCCAAAGTGACTGTGAGTCAGTCAATCAACAATCAAGCTACAGTAAACACACAAAATATAGTATTACATAAATAATATTAAATACTATATATATATGTGTATATATGTGTGTATGTATGTATATATGTATATGTATATATATGTATATGGATATGTATATATATATATGTATGCACTATATATGTATATATATGTATGCAGTATATATGTAAATATATATAAGTTTTGGGGAAGTGTGATTTCCCCCTTATATATACTGTATATATGTCATGCAACCACATTTCACACCAAGTAAAAATTGTATTTAAAGAAAATATAAAGATCTTTT
>NW_007588255.1:0-780 GCF_000523025.1 Cynoglossus semilaevis | reverse complement strand
AAAACTACAAAGATCATGTTGAAGAAGTGAAAACAAGACTTTAAGTTTTCAGCTTTGATATCATGGTGTGTTTGTTCTGCTCCTGTGAACCAACGTCTTTTAATATAACAGTTATAAAATGAGGAGGGGTTTGGTTTTTTGCTTTTATCTCTATACTCAACTTGGTAAACAGGATCACATTGAGTTCAAGTGTTGAGGTTTGTTGCCCCCTGTTGTTAAAGAGAAGTATTGCAAGTTACTACACAGTAAAGCTAAATTAAAAAATGTAATCCTTTGTGTTTGGTTTGTATCTATCAACGTACAGTTAATGTGCAAAGTTCTGCACATAAACAAAACAGACAGTTAACTTTGAGGAGGACACGAAGTTGACTTGTGTGCAGAGGTGATGTTGGCACAGCAGACAAAAGCTCATTAGCATTTAAAGGTAAAGGCTCAGGGTTGTAAAGAATGGGCCTGTGCTCAATCATTTGGTACTTTCAACTAAGACCTATTACTAACAGTTGCTTTATACATTGAGGAACCATTTAAAATTCACATTAAAATCTTATATAAGTGTCCCTTTCATGTTTAATTGCTAGGGCATAGTGAGATATCATTTTCAAGTCTATATGTAAAATTGTGTTGTTTCCTTTTTTCTCAAATCCTCTCACATGTATATCTGACTACTTTGCCAGGTTTTAGACACAGATTATTTTCACAGCCCTATGAAGACACATTTTTCATTTAGGACATTGTCAATGTTAAGGGCTCAGATAATGTTGGTTCAGATGTGTGCAGGTG
>NW_007588254.1:0-781 GCF_000523025.1 Cynoglossus semilaevis | reverse complement strand
GTTCCATTTGTCAATCTGTCAGTGTATCGATCTAATATATAGATATAAAATTAGCTACTGTACATTTAACTTGTCAGGAACTTTGAAAAAGCCTACGTCCTGAGACCAAACATAAAGATCTGAGATCGTCCAATCCTCATTCAACTCATTATAAAAATACTAAATCAAAGACTAATAACCAAAAACCAATTAGTCCTGGACACACACGCTGACATTCCCGCTCCATTATGCTGGGATTGGGAGCAGAGCTGCGGATATTAGAACATTCCCACCTCTGCGTCCGTGTCTGCACTGACATCGCTGATTCCGCTCTTCATCTCATAAATCACAATCAAGCCCCCGAGACGTGTCAGACAGCGCCTCCTGTCTTTACAGATGGGCCATTAAAGCTGCAGGAGGACAGAGGTGGACTTTATGGACTTCATGAACTTCACCTCCAGTTCATTTAGAACAGTGATGGAGAGAGAAGCCCCCAGAGGAGCAGCCTGACCCTGAGTGTTAACAGGCAATAACAGAAGGAGAGCTTCATGGTGTTCAGGCTTCATCACTCACTGCAGAGTCCTGGAGGAGGAGGAGCAGGAGGAGACTATGGAGGGCTGACAGGTTAATAACCCGTTTTTTAAAACTTGAACTTTTTTCATTCTTTTTAATCACAGGATTTATTTTCTATTGAGAAACCGTCCCAGAGACAGGAACCAGCACTGAACCAGCATTGAGGTCTGGTTCTATAAAGAACCTTCTGGTCTCTCATGGTATCCTCACCATCATCATCATCATCATC
>NW_007588253.1:0-781 GCF_000523025.1 Cynoglossus semilaevis | reverse complement strand
CTTCACGTTCATTAGTTCTATGGTAGGACACGGCGTCTTAGACTGTAGTAAATACCGGTGGTCTCTGTCCAACCTCGGTGACGACACAGCGTCAGTACTGAGTGATGTTGTGTACGAGGCTAACAGTCGGACCATCAGTCAGTTTGGTTGATGACATCATCAGCTTCTTCTTCATCCTTACCTGTGACCGCTGCTGTCTCTACGTCACTCTTCTCTCTGGTGTAGACAATGAGATCGTCTGCTTCCTGAAGGTCCAGCTAGCAGAAGCCATAAACCTCCAGGATAAGAACCAGATGGCCCAGATCCAGGAGACCACACGCTGCGTCAGCCGCTTCGATGCACGCACCTGCAGGAAACTGCTGGCTGCCATCGCTGAGGATTACAGGTAGAACTGGTGACCTGGAAAGAGGAGACATTTTGGAATTGTTTAAGCACCGGTGAAAAAAATCCTCTCCTTCAAAACGATTCCAGGAAGAGGACTCCGTACATAGCCTACCTGACCAGGTGTCGTCAGGGTCTGCAGACGTCGCAGGCTCATTTAGAGAGGCTCCTGCAGAGGGTGCTGAGGGACAAAGAGGTCGCAAACCGCTACTTCACCACCGTATGTGTCCGACTACTTCTTGAACACATGGAATCCAAGATGCTTGATTTTATCAAAGGTATGAGCTCCCTCTTCCTGGTACTGTCTGACTTTGATACTGATAAATATGAAGTACTATCAGATGAAAAACTGTCCCTCCGGAGTAAACCTTAAACCTGCAGTACTGCGATGGTTACAGTT
>NW_007588252.1:0-781 GCF_000523025.1 Cynoglossus semilaevis | reverse complement strand
ATAATCTTGGCATCAAGTTGAGGGCCGATGTTTTCCAAATTTGTGGGCCATAAGTGGTCCCCGGACCAGGAGTTTGACACCGCTGGTCTAAACTATCTGCAGTCAAACAGCAGTAGCATACCCGTTACTACAACACTTGCGCTACCAAAATAGGGCTAAATCACACAGCGTGTGATTCGAACCGAGGGAGGTCGGTCATTAACAGAGCAAGCGCTTAACTACAAAAAGTATTTAATGCTACAGAACCACCACAGCAAAATTTGATGCTGAGCGTTACTTTGGGACCAACAAATAGTAAAGTGGGAACAAATGCTCTTCGGTTATCACTCACCAAGCCAAATTGGAACAATTAGCACAGCGAGAGCAACACATTTAACCATCAGATCCGCTGGCTTTGGCTGTTCTCTTTGTACTTTGATGTCAGGCTACTGTAATAATGTGGTGGTTTTGGCTCTTTATGGCCGTTCCGCTCGTTCAGCGCTACCAGCCACGTGTAGCATTTGGGGTACAGTGGACCTGCCTTTAGATAAAATGTTACTGTTACTGATGAGAATATGCACCTTGTTTGATTTGATTAGGCAGTAGTTAAGACAAATAAACTGTAAATGGACCGATATTGACTATTATAATAATGACATGTTAATTCCTGTTTTTCCATTTTTCCAAATTTTATGATAAAGAAGCGCCTAGGAACGGAGCTGCAAATAAATGTGGAAATGCTGATTAATTTTTTAATTACGGCTGAATGTATTAATCAATTACCTATTCTAAGTCTGAGTCT
>NW_007588251.1:0-781 GCF_000523025.1 Cynoglossus semilaevis | reverse complement strand
AAAGCAATGACTTGGTCCCACCTCTACGAGTCACATTCTATACATCAAATTGCCGAAATTGTAGTTTGTTCAGTTTTTAGTCTGATTGTTTTACAGTACGCATGGTCAATAGGAATGAAATGATGAAATCAGGCAATTGTATTTTTCTTTTCAAACATCTTATTGTTTTGTCAGATTGATTTATAACCTGTCCAGTAAATTAAAAATAATAACAATTTGGACAGGTGCAATACCTGATAAAATACGTACATTCCATTCAGATAAAACAAATGCGCCGTAGAACTGTAAATTCAAACCAAGGCACATGTGCAGTAGCGTGTAAATTTGGTACCAGGCAGGAGCAGAGCTGACAATGGTCTGTTGGGTGCAGGAATCTCTCCCCATTAAAACAGTCTCGTCCATAAAAGCTGCAGCCGTCACACACTCCACAAGCACAGGAATCGTATGCTGGATGTGGACATGACACAGCAAGGCAGCTTTTTTGCATACACCTAACTTCACCTCTCTATAAAACAAACAAAAAAAACAACATACAAACAGATTAAACATTATTTTTATGAATTTTAAATGTAAAGTAATTTTTTTAAAGCATTTGTCTAAAGACAAATACAAAGGCCAGAGGCAAATGTTGGCAGGAGCCTGGGTAATTTTTTTTCCCACAGCACAGCGGCCGGCCAACTATTCATTTTGATGGTATTTTTTTACTTATCATTCCAATTTAACTTAGTGTTAAGTGACAAATGGTGCATCAAAAACTTTCATGCATGACGGTCACTACAGT
>NW_007588250.1:0-781 GCF_000523025.1 Cynoglossus semilaevis | reverse complement strand
AATAATCGAGTATCGACTACTCTCATAATATATCGATACCAGGGATGTCCGATAATATCAACCAATCGATATTCTCCGATATTAGCATAATTATATATGTAGGAATCAGTATCAGTTTTTCCTCCGATAATGAAAACCTGATAAGGGCATGCCAAATGATGTGTGCCCTAAAAATATTATTGGGAAAAAACAGTTGTATGCGAAAGTGAAAACCACTAGATGGCAGCATTACAGCTCATTTTATTAATTTATTTTAATAATCAGGGGATTGTATGTAAAATGTTGGTGCCAGCAACTCATACAGTGGTTTGTACAGATAAATAAATAAATATTACCAGGCACTCAATAGTATTTTAATTGAGGGGATGAAGAGGTGTGAAAAAACATCTGTCCCCTAGGGGGGAGGAGGGGCATGGCAGAAAATAATTGAGAAACACTGCTTTAACCCATTACCTTAGTAAATAGGTGGCACTTAACTTCCTCAACCACCAGCCAACCGCTGCGCATTCCAATATCGGAATCGGAAAGTGTTTGGACAATATCGGCACATCGGATATCGGCAAAAAGTTCATATTGGATATCTCTAATCAATGCTAATTAATAAACAAAAATGTGTAGGTTTTTCTTCGACATCTTTTAGGGTACCTTACTGACATACAGGCTTGGGTGCTAACCTTCGACAACCCTCCACTCCATGTAACCGAGTCAACTTCGTCCCTTGTGACATGAGTATTGATATCGGTATTGAAAAAATGGCAAAAAGTAATTGCTATCGTATCAA
>NW_007588249.1:0-781 GCF_000523025.1 Cynoglossus semilaevis | reverse complement strand
TGAATATATATACAAAAAGTCTGAATGAATATAAAGACAGTCTGAATATATAGACAGAAAGTCTGAATATATATACAAAATTCCTGAATATATATACAAAAAGTCTGAATATATATACAAAAATCCTGAATATATATACAAGATATTGACACTGTTTTGACCACAGTGCCCCAATCGGGGCGGAGCTACGTCTTCTACCACCGACCAGGCGCCACTGGAGATCCCCATAAAACAACCCCTGCATATTCCATGGTTATATTTGTAACCCAAGTATTACAAAAGAAAACAGTGAAAGCTGTGTAATAGAAAATGTAATAAATGCATTAAAGAGAATAAGAACAGATTCATAAAGGTCATAAAATCGTTAATGATCTGAGCTCACTGAATCACTGGGGGATTCAGAGTAACGTAATGATAATGTAAGGGTGATAAAAATTGTTATAAGCCGTTATAAATACTTGTTTGGAAATATATTATTTCTATATGTCATTATTTGATAACGCTGTCCATTGTGCTTACAATCATTACTTACGTCTTCCAGAAGGGAAAAGAGCAACAGTAATGCAAAGAGTCATTTATGTTAACTTTTATTTGGAGATATTTTGTTTAATAGCTGTCATATGACGTAGTGTATTGTGTTGTCTTTAAAATATTGATTTGTTCACAGGTTGCTTGTCGACTCGCAGAAAATGTGTTGTTGTGTACTGAATTGTTCATTCTTTCTTCTGCGTTGCGAGTAAAGTGTGGTTCGTTAAAAAAAAGAGAGAGAAAAGGGGAGAAG
>NW_007588248.1:0-781 GCF_000523025.1 Cynoglossus semilaevis | reverse complement strand
AAAAAAACAATATTCTTCACGGCTAATGGAAAATAAAACGAATCAAACAATTTAAAAAACTGTTCTGGATTCGAAGGTGTGTTGTATGAACTCTAATTCCATTAAAAATGTAGACATTTGCGACATCTAGTGGTGGAAATATGGAATTTCCAGAAACGTTTTTGCCGCAACGCGTCTGATCCATAAACGGATTGAATTATAGTTCTAATAATTGGTCTCAAATTACTTTGAAATTTTAAATATTCCCTTTATAAAATTATAATATAAATATATAAAACTCAATGTTTTACATGATAAAGTCCAGCATGTTAGTTCATTTACTTTACAAACCTGGTTAATTGGTTAAAAATATTTATTGTTGCATTTTGAAATAATAACGACATAATAAATGTAACGGGGGTTGTGTTGAGCATAAACGGCAAATGATTTTGGTCATTTCTGGTTATTTCTTCGGCAACACAAGTCACGGGTGAGAACTTTCTGGAACGACACCACCTCTTGTGTTGTTATGGAAATAAATAAGAAAAAACTTTCAACAACTTTCGTGGTGTTGTCACAACAATCACGTGACCTCAAGCCAGTTTAACACGTACGGGGTTTTCTGTGAAGGAAGAAAAGGAGTTTCACCCTCAACCCTGTTTCTGGGACCATTAACCAAAGGACGATAATAAAATAAAAATAAAAATAAAAACAAATTGAAAGAAAAAAACTGTGATTAAATCACAGCATTGATGATATATTTTTTAATTAAACGTTTAATTTTAATCAAAATGGACGCTTT
>NW_007588247.1:0-781 GCF_000523025.1 Cynoglossus semilaevis | reverse complement strand
CCCACCACCACCACCACCACCACCCAACACCACAGGCATACTGTTGAGTGAGAAACAACCCATAAACATAACCCATTTAACTACAAAACCTATGCTTTCTTGCTTTTATCTCCACCGCGCTGGCATTTCATCTGAGATTAAATTTTCTATACCTGCAACACCCACATTTCTGAGCTCTGTACTTCATAAATCAAGCCCTCTATCATTCCCACCAGCTCCACATCTTCCCTTTTTTTTCCTGGGAAATGAAGACATAGTAGAATCAATTAGGTTTGATGGACCTGATGTTGCTGTGGTCCTTCATGTGCAGTGCGGTTTAGAAGGTTATTGCTGCGAGAGCAAAAAGGAAAGTTTTATTATCATTGGAGTATTCCATAATGTAATATTCCAGGAGATTCCAGGACTACTTTAAAAGCCTGTTTTACTGTACAATGGACAATGTCCTCAACCATCAACTTTACACATATCAATAACAGCACAGTGAAATGTTCGGGGATTGGCAGCACACTACCTATTTCAAACAATTTACCTTTCCCCTCCCATTCCTACCAATAATGTTGCATTTCCTTTGTTTTTCTGTGTGGGAAAGAAACCCCTGAGAGAAGCATTTCTGTCACAACTCTTATACACAATATCAGTACGCTGTACTTTCTGCCTACACCTAAGTAATGAAAGTAATGGAAAAATCCACTGACCATGGAGATTTACAAACCATACATGCATCTGAGACTGTCACTGGATTTTGTTGAAAGCCAGTAAAACAAATGTCACGGACAATCAA
>NW_007588246.1:0-781 GCF_000523025.1 Cynoglossus semilaevis | reverse complement strand
CTTCACGTCCTTCCTTCCTTTCCTTCTGTCCTTCTATAGTTCCCTTCGGTCTGTGCAGATTTGATTAAAATATGATTTCATTAGCGCGTTAGCAAATGTTACATCACTGAGGCCAACTGTGTTACTAAAGCAGATTTGCTTTTCTTCAATATCATTTGTCACTAATTCATTTATTTCCTTATGAAATCATATGATCTCTCTTTAAATGTTATTGAGAGTTTAAAGGGACACTTCGTGACTCTGCAGCCAAGGGACCAGTGGTCACATATTGAACAGAAGATATGTGCAGGTCATGTCTACCTACCATTTCCCATCATCCCTCCTTACCTGTTTCCCCCCTCAGTTCAATGAAAAGGCCTCGTATGCAGCGTGTTTCCAGAACCTGGTGCAGGCTAACGTTCGCAACAAGAGGATCCTCCAGGACGCCGTGAAGGACATCGTGGCCAAGGGCATGACCAACTACAAGGGTGGTTTTGAGTTGGCCTTCGAGCAGCTCGCACAGGTAACTATTGGTGTGGAATATCAGTCAGTGTCATGTGTGGTGTGGAGTATTAATTAACAAGTATTAATTTGGGTAATGATTGTATTTAAAATCCCCTTGATCAAAGACATATTTTCATGTAGGTTAGTTTTTTATTTGTAGTTCAATCTTGACGAGACACTGCCCACAAAAAAAACGAGTTTCTGGGGTCTTGAATAGTGAGTGTATGTTGACCTCTTGTGGCGATTTATAGACATTGCGGTTATTCATCGTACAATATTTTTTGTAATCGGTGCATTT
>NW_007588245.1:0-781 GCF_000523025.1 Cynoglossus semilaevis | reverse complement strand
ATTTTCTTTATTCTAGAACCTTCTCCTACACCTGGTGTTATATAGTTGTCAGTTACAGTGAACACGATTTTCCAGATTCTTTCTGCTTTATAAAATATAATAATATCATATTTTATTATCTATCCTAGTGTACCATTTTCTTTACGTTATATGTATCATTTTACAATTATCATTTTATACTTGTTCTCAGTGTACGCGAGTATGTTAAAGTAAGTAATAATGAAATTAGTTCTTGTTTGGGTTGTATCGTTACAATAGTTTGAATTTCTACTTGAGCGGCGAAAGGGTTGCAAAATAGAGGAAAATAACATCTGCAATTACAACGTTTAAAGTTTAAAGCAACTTTGTCCACTATTGTTTTTAGAGCCCTTGATTTATACATCTGTTTTGCCCAGCTAAAGACACCCCAGTTACCACTAGAGGGCGTCAGAGAACCACCATTGGTAGGCATACCACAGTTAAAAAGCTATTGATATATATAGCAAACGTATGTTCTGTAGATTTTTTATTTTTTTAGACAAGGCACAAGCAACCAAGGGCAAGAAAAACGATGTTAAAAAGATAGATGAATTTGCTATTTTACAGTCACATAGTGAGTAGACAGGTGATTGTGTTTCATGTCATTGGTTCAGGTTAGTACAGTCATTAAGGTGAGTTTGGTTCTAAACAGGCGGGTCCGGTGTGAACCATGCAAGTGAGTCAATAAGTTAACAGACAGGCGAGTCTGGTTTAAAAAAGCATGGAGTAGCGTTGTCAGCTTGATGGAATGCGACTGCAACTC
>NW_007588244.1:0-781 GCF_000523025.1 Cynoglossus semilaevis | reverse complement strand
CAAGGTTAAAAGGTGGGCGCAGTGACGTGAACTTAAAGTCCGCAGAGTCAGTGCGGCGACAAGAGTGGAACCAGAGAGGCTTTGCAGTCAGCAGACCAGTGGGACTCAGGAGAGATGTTAAGGGGCGGGGGGTCTATTGATGGATGACTCCTGCGTTGAGCAGATCTGGCGGGGACAGTGTGTGTCTGCGTGTGTCATTAGGGAGATTGATGTGCAGGAAAGCATGAGCACACCGTGTTCATGCGTCAGTTCACACAACCATGCAAGCATTCACACACTTGCAGGGCTGCAGACGGACAAACTAGGACACGTGTAAGAACGCGGTCACACACACACTCGCCTCTCAGGAGTGTGAAGGTTTCACCGAAGTGTGACATGGTGTCAGAGTAATACATTATTCAAGAACTCACTTTTCTTCATCATAGGCATGGCTGAGTGCGGAAGTCTATATTTTTCATTTATTTAGTGAAAATAAAGATGAACGGTGTATAGGCCGCAGCCCGGGGTCAAGTACAATGGGTTTTTTTTTCTCAAAAGGCATAATTAAAGTTCTATCTTTGCAAAATGATGCACACTGTACGGTGCATTCAATCTATTATGCTGTGGAAAATAACACCCCTAGAGTTGGAATAAGGTACTGAAAAGGTCTAGAGATGGGAGAAAATGCTCATACGTTTTTGCAATTGCATTTTTTTTTTTACATTTAATTTTTCAAACCGTTTTGTCGATGTTAATGTAGTGCAATGGTTTCTGAATTTTTTCTGCAGTTCTGCTTTTTGTA
>NW_007588243.1:0-782 GCF_000523025.1 Cynoglossus semilaevis | reverse complement strand
CTGGTGGCTCGCAGGCCATACCTGGCCCACCAAAGGGTCCAATCTGGCCCATGACTGGATTGCAAATAAACATTAGATAATAACTTTAGAAAAAAATGTGATTTTTGTTTAACGTTTTTGGAACCTCCAGCCTCCAAGGTGTCTGTCTAGAAAAATGCTGTCCCTTTGTTTGAATTGATGTTTAAAAAAAAGTCTACTTTCCACGGCCGACCTCAGCCTCCTGATCCTGCATTCTGCACTCATGCTGCCTATGCTTCCCCGAGCCTAAAGATCAGTCTGTCCATCTGTTCCTCAACAGCTGAGCCTGCCGTCGTGATGGAGGAGCATGTGGTGCTGCAGAATCCATCAGAGGCTTTGTGATTGATCATGACTAACAATTTCATGGAGCTCTTGGCTCCCACTGAGGAGTTATAAGTTATACAAGATTCTCTGAACCTGCACATCCATGCATGATACTCATAGAAAAACCAGAAGAAACGGTGTTAGTCCAAAAGAGATGTATGAGGAGCTAAGTAAAAACTCAACCCAGAACCATGAATCTCACCTTCACACGTTAACCTTCAGGTTAACGTGCGAAGGAGACTGTCTTTCCCACAGTGTGTGTGAAAAAATCTGAATAGCTGAAGATGTCGTCACTTCTCCACCATCTAAAGTTTAGCTTTAACAGACAGTTCCGTCTGAACTCCTCAGGTTCAGCTCCCCTGAACTGTTAAGTACAACAGAAGACATTCCTGTGCACCCATCAGTCCTGTTCAACACTGTCAGGTTCAAAGTGTCAGAGT
>NW_007588242.1:0-782 GCF_000523025.1 Cynoglossus semilaevis | reverse complement strand
CACAGTCAGATAACGCCCAGATTTAATAGTGAATCTGATTATCAGTAATGTGATCTGCTGTCAAACAAACACACTGACACGAGGTTTTTAACTGTCAATACTTTGAAATGTTTTTGAAAAATAGTTACAAAGTTAGTCTAGTCCTAACCACAACAGTCCAGGCCAGTGAGCAAGGCAGGAGTGCACTTGGTGCTTTAGCCTGACATGGAGCAGCTGGCCCTGGTGTGTTCAGGCCCTGAGGTAAAGGTTACAGTTGGTGAAGAGTGAACTACTGATACTACTCCAGGGGGTTAGCTTTTTGAATGATAGATAATCGTTTGTCTCTTCTGGTCTTGAAGACCGTTCTCTACAGGTTTTCCATCTCAGTGGACCAGTCCTTTAATCTGCACATTGGAGGAAAACTGACCCTCCCAGTGACACACACGATCCATCCACCAGTGACAGGAAACATCCAGGTCTGTCTGAGAAGCAATTCTACACATTTTGTTCATCCTCTGTACTTAATGGATTTCAAAGTCTTTAAAGAGAATCTTTAATACATGAATGATAATAATAATTGTGAGCTATGAGCTCAGCCGCTTGGAAACATCAGAGCTAAAACATTTCCGTTGCCTGTGAGCAGACGGATGACGTTAAGATGCTAAATAAAAATAAAGCTGTCTCCTTCCGCCCGACGCTCAGATATTTATATATTGTACATATTATATTAACAGTAAAGTAAATTTAGCTGACGGTGTTTGATAAAGACAGAAACTAATCACCAGTTACAGTCTGTAGCTGCA
>NW_007588241.1:0-782 GCF_000523025.1 Cynoglossus semilaevis | reverse complement strand
TTAGTTTGCCCATGCCTGGGTTAGACAGTTTAAATTAGATCCAAATTCCAAGTGCCAAACTGTGATTAATCTTTATTATGATTGTATGTCCATAAAAGTAATCAAACTGTGATGAAGCGGTTGGATAGAAAATATTCATCAAGTTCTCTACAGATTCTTCACTTAAAGACTGGCAGCAACTTCTAACCCCTGCACAACTGCACAACTCCCGCCCTCGGCCGTTGGCAGCTGGGATCGGCTCCAGCTCCCCCGCGACTCTGCAAAGGAGTAAGCAGGAGATAATGAATGATGAATTTTGGTGCTTTTTCAGTGGCTCCATCTCCTTTCATCATCTCACATGTCCTAACAGCTGCTGTTCCTTCACGCCTCTGTCTAGCTAGTTTGTGCACATTTTGTCTGACAGAAAATGAACCAAACCGAAAAAAGGAAAAGCAAGGTAAAATAAAAGGACAGGCGTGGATGGGAACTAGCACTTCAGCAGATGTGGGGAAAGGATAGAAGAGGAAAACTGCCTTCAGTAAACATTTGGAGCTTTTAAATTACCTTTACGGAGCAGCTGTGGTTAGTCATTTTTTTTACCCTTTGTCCTTTCTATGTCTATGCCACTGGTCTCCGGTTTTAATATGAGCTCATTGTAAATCCATCCATTGCAAATGGAATCCAAAATTTGCTGTGAAGGACACTTTTTTTAATTTAAAAAAATTAAAAAATAATGAAGCAATGGCAGAATGGAAGAATACGTCACAACAAACTATTTTTTTGCCACAGATTTTTATAATGAA
>NW_007588240.1:0-782 GCF_000523025.1 Cynoglossus semilaevis | reverse complement strand
AAATTTTTACTAAAGTCTTAGCAACAAGATTAAAAACAGGCATCTCTGAGATAATCAGTCCAACACAATCAGGTTTTCTTAAAGGAAGGTCGCTACATAATAATATTCGCTTGGTTTTGGACATTATCGACTATAATCACCTAATTGAGGATGATGGTTTTATGTTGTTTCTGGACTTCAGCAAAGCATTTGATTCTATCGAACATGCTTTTATCATTAATGCATTTAAACACTTTGGGTTTGGCAACACATTTCTTGACATGATTGCTATGTTACATACTGTCATTAATAGTTGTGTTTACCTCTCAGAAGGCACATGTTCCAGGTTCAGGGTTGAAAGGGGCTTTAGACAGGGTTGCAGCATTTCACCTCTTTTGTTTATTGTAGCTACTGAGTTATTAGCTATAACTGTCATAAATTCCAATGTTAAAGGATTAGACATAAACAATCACAAAATAGTTATAAGTCAGCTTGCTGATGACACAACAATCTTTCTAAAAAATAAAGAACGAATTCCACTGGCCTTAGAAACAATTTTTTCTCAAGCCTCCGGGTTACACCTGAATCTGGACAAATGAGCTCATGAGTATCCATAGTTGTTCTGATTTTTTACTCTATAATATGCCTGTGAAAAATTAGATCAAATATCTAGGAATTTTGATTACTAAAGATGTAAACGATAGGATAGAGAAGAATTGTCATAATACTATTGAGAAATGCAAAAATACTTTAAATACAGTGCCTATCATAAGTAGTCACCCCCTTGGATGTTTTACCCTTTT
>NW_007588239.1:0-782 GCF_000523025.1 Cynoglossus semilaevis | reverse complement strand
ATTCATTCACTACAATGTGTTAGATTCATGTTAATGACTCCCTGGGGATCGCAGACCTCATGTTGAAGACCTATACTGTAGATCGTTTACCTTGTTTTCCACTAAAAGGCAGGAGATGATAGGCCATCATACTGACATGTTGTCACCAGTAGAACTGAAGACTAAATCTATCAGATCTTTTTCTATGTGAATGAAGGTGTTAGAGGTGGTCTTTGTCCAGGTGGACATTTATTTTTAAAAACCTGCCAAGTATGATATTAGAAGCCAACATCACAGCTGTTGAGGAAAAAGTACAAAGATATCTCACATTAATAAGATGGAAAATCTCCTCTCCAGACAATGGAGGAGTTGCAGTAGACACTCCATATTTACTGATTCATCTCTGACTTGGCTGCAGATATTTAAACCTGCAGTTCTGCTGTACGAGAGCTAGAAAATGAGAAGTAAAACTTGAACGGACATGAAACACTAGTTTGACACTACACATGAGAAGAGACGTGCTTTGACTTTAAAACAGTTGGAGGTGTTTCCAGTTCCCTTTACTTCTCGTAAACGTTCTAGGTGTTTTGTAATGTGTGGTCCCTGCTTTTACTGCGTTTGTAAGTGCAGACCACAGGCTGAAGCATGTGAGGGCTTGCACTGCTATGTCTTTTATCCTTGTGTATGTAACTATAGCAGGCCATAATCACAGTGAGCAGTAAAGTGGCAGGTATAGGCAGGAGGCGACCAGCAGATCAGTCTCACCCTGGATGCACGTGAGCAGCACGCTGTTACCTCTGCTG
>NW_007588238.1:0-782 GCF_000523025.1 Cynoglossus semilaevis | reverse complement strand
CAGTGACAAAACTCAACTCAAGTGTTTGTCCATATTTGGGAATTGAGAATGCTAATTTTTGCAGCGTCAACCCTTCTTCCTTGTGAACTCTATTAATTGGAAAATCCAAATCTTTTCCATGGTAAAATAAACCTCTTCATGTTGTCAACTAATCACCTCAATGAAGAATCCCAATTCTTGACACTGTGGGCTGCTTGAGGCTATGGTGACTGTCCCCGAAATCTCTCGCTGCTTCTCACGGATGAAAGCTCTGTTGTTCGGCACCTTACGGTTGGCATCCAGTGTAAGAGTAAAGTTAATATTTGCTTTAACTGGAAAAGAAAAAAAGGTTAGTTAAACTGATATCCGTGTACGGACGTGCTCTCAAACACATCGAGTAGTGATTCATTAAGATAAACACAAACCTTGGTTTACTTTGGATAGAATGTTCATGCTAAAACACAAGTCAACTTTGTGTTTCAGCGGGGTAGAGCACACTGTGTTTTGAATAGCTATCTGTTTCGGACTAAAAGACATCGTCACTTCCACCATTACTACGGGCTTCGATCTGGAAAGTAGAAAGAGCAGAAAAGTCCATCGGCAATCTCACAGATCTCGGAGCGCGAACTTGTTTTTGTAGGTGTGGTAAAATAAAGGCCTGACACACCCACGAGTATAATTAAACCACGTTTTCCGATGACATGATCTGATGAGCATTCCTTTAAAACACGACTTGCTACACTGGGGTCAGAATCGGGATCGTCCCTATGATTATCACTATATATACATATATATATACATAT
>NW_007588237.1:0-782 GCF_000523025.1 Cynoglossus semilaevis | reverse complement strand
TCACTTTGGTGCTGGGTTAAAAGCAGATGTTTGGTCTAACAAACGCTGGTGCAGATCGGCAGTAGATGAACAATCGTATTTACAGATGTACAGAAACTTCCAGTCCTTTTTGAACGTTCGCCTTGTTGATGTGAAAACCAAGAGCTGCTGATTTTTAGATCGTGAGACACCACCGAGGAAACGTAATACTGCAGTAAATCACTAAGGTAGGGTGGAGTAATTCTGTTGAGATACTTTTACGTCCACAAGGGAATTTTTAAAAATGTACTCTGTTGCGTACGGCTAGCCAGGGGACGGACGTAAAAAAAAGTGGAAAATGTGGTCAGGTATTAGAAGACATCACATGAGACGGGGCTGAAGGTCATTAAAAAGGATGGATTCATGGGTGGATGGACTCCCTTTGTCTAGACGGGAATTACTAGTCTATTTTCTAATTGTTAGAACTACGTTGATCTTGTGGCCACAGTGGCGGCTCAAACCCACTTCCCCTGTTATGAGACCTAACCACACATAACAGTATTAGGCCATAAATGACTGATCTGTTTCCCTGTGAGCCAGAGAGTTGAGTCGACGCAACTCACAGCCACTGAGCAGAAGTGTAACCAGAGTTTGACTCATGTCTGTTGTTAGTTCACCGACCTGTCTGTCATTGAGCTCCTGGTATTCTCAGTCCATTCTGGTCTCCCCCATAAAACAGGCCATAATTGTTATGTAGATGAGGGATTAGGTTGTATAAATACATTTTTATATGAGAGCATGCTAGTTAACGAGCAGTTGTTATG
>NW_007588236.1:0-782 GCF_000523025.1 Cynoglossus semilaevis | reverse complement strand
TGCTGCTGTAGCTGCCGTACAAAAGGTCATGAAGGTCACAGGGTTAGTTTTATTTGACTTTTTGTCAGTAACTTTTACTGTTGTTCTACAGACATCACAGTTACAGGAAACACAGTGAAACAGTTTGGGCTCAGAATGACGACGTACAGTATTTGTGTTTCTCAGCAGGTTTGTTGATGGGAATCAGTCCCACATAATGGTTTCCATTCCCGAGGCCGATGATGAAGCAGAACTACAGAGAGTGACAGAGAACCGATCGTCTGCACAACGACACTCATAAAATCAGAACCCAAAGTCAAACTCTTTGGTTTAGACGTCACCACAGAGTCGACCTGTGGAACCAGGGCAACAAACCACCAGGGGGACTAAAATATATACGGTGTATGTCGAAATATTTATATCTCAATGTTGTTTGTTAAATGATCTTAAGTGGACGTGACCTCACACGACCCCTGGCGTTCCCTGTTTGTGTCAAACACGCCGTCAAACACAGTTGCGATGTCTGTGTTTAAGGAGTGTAACTCACCTCGCTCACCTCACACCTCAACATCTGTGCCTTCATGTGTTTTGTGGCCGCGTGTGTGACTGTGTGTGTGTGTTAGTCAGTGACCATTTTAAAATAAACACAAAAAATTCCCTCTAACTGCCAACTTCCCCGTGGCGTGAGTCAGGAGCAGCCGGTTCACCTCCGTCCAAAGTCAGTGATGTTTCACCAAAAATATTTGTATTCCTAGGAAACTCAAATGTTCGGAAAGAAAAAAAACAACAATACTGCAATGATG
>NW_007588235.1:0-782 GCF_000523025.1 Cynoglossus semilaevis | reverse complement strand
AAAAAAAAAAACGTATTTGATGTGTTTGCTTAAGATTATACACTTATCTACTACACGTCCTGAATTCACGTTTTAGGATTGAAAATGCTGCCATCTAGTGGCCCTGCCCTGACATTTCACTGGCAAGTACAAGAACCACCATCAAAATCAATTAGTTTTTACTCCCACCGTTTAATTCTTTTTTTCTTCAATTCATAATTACAATCAATTTGAATTTGAGTGACAAGAAGAAAAAATGTTAGGCCGCACAAGTCAACACACACAAACATGATCACACGAGCGAAGGCACTTGTCAACAGACGAGAGAATCTGATGCTATTATAGCAGCACTGTCCCACAGGAAGCATCAGTTCTGAAATGACAAAAAGGGACAGAGGTGTTACTGCAGAAAAGTCATGTGACTCAGTAAAACACATGTTCAGATCAACGTCATTATATTCCTGCAGCTGCAGGAGCCTTCACAAGAAACATCATTTTCCATGGCGTGGAATGCGATTAAATCTAGTCAGGCCATGACAGGCCTGAGAACAGCGTGTTCACTTTCACACAGGCGATAATACAAAGACAGGCGTTTTATGACTCTACTATCTGACCGGTTTGCAGTCCCACCCTGTCACGCACTTTCTGCATCAGTTATTTGCATAGAGCAAAACCCATCAGTCACACAAACAATACAGCTAACACACGTCACATTCCAAGAGTAGCCCACGGCTATCGGGCTGCACACCTTTGAAACCAACTGCCAGTGTATATAATTAAGTTAGACTCATTTGAAAAAAAAA
>NW_007588234.1:0-782 GCF_000523025.1 Cynoglossus semilaevis | reverse complement strand
ACATTACATAATGCTAATGCAAACAGTTTGTTCAAATTCATTTTAAAAACAGCTCACCTCAGCAGATCCAGGAAAGCCGACTGCAGTCTGCCCCGAGGTTTTCGTCTTTCCATAATCCTCTCCTTCCCACATCTCTTGGTTGTACTTCTGCTCTCTTGTTGCTTCACCACGTCTTCCTCGTAACTCAGGACCTGGGTGCCATCCTCACCTCTGGAGTACTGCAGTTTTGAACGAATGACTGGGTCAACCTTTATTTCTTCTTGGGACCATTTTGCGTCTTCGTCCCTCGTTTGATCACCGTTAAGATCTGGATCAACGTCAGCCACGTCAGCTGGCAGGAGGAGGTGGACCTCAGGAACTTCTGAGCCAAACATTGCAGATCTTCCAAACCGGGGTCTTAGAGGTCCATCATCAGGCTGCGGCGGAATTGGCCATCCTTCAGGCATCGTAAGAATATTCAGGTCCCATAAATGAGCCACGGCGTTTAATTGGTTTTGAGCGTGAACATGGTTACTGTCCTCACGCCAATGAGACACAGCGGTCTGTGGCAGATCATTTGACACGTCCTTCTCCTTCACATGAACCGTCTCCATGTCTTGAACCTTAACTGTGTTCATCTGCTTAGTGTCCTCCACTTGTCCAGGCAGCCAGACGGTCACTTTCTCCACCGGCTCCTGCTTCCTCACCACTACAGCCTGGGGTGGAGAGCCGAGCGGCCTGGACCCCGGACCACCAGGAGCTTTGTTTTCCCTCATTACAGCAGCACCAGACAACTTGGAGCT
>NW_007588233.1:0-782 GCF_000523025.1 Cynoglossus semilaevis | reverse complement strand
TTGGCCCCACCTCTGGTTATAACTCTGCTGTGTGATGACTAGAGAGTGCGGAGAGTGCGGAGAGTGAGAAAGGAGGAAAAGGCGTTTTTTGGAGAAGCTGGGTTGAGCTGAATAAAAGTAAGAGTTACTGCTATTTTGTTTCAGTTAAAGTTCTTCAGAGCATTGTGGCATCTGACTGGTCCGGGGAATTACAATATTTTAAGAGCAGTCATTATTTGGCGAAACCCAGGCATTGCGTTATCAGAGATAAAGATTCTTTCAGATATTACACAATGATGCTAATATCGGGCCATTAATGTCAGTTGGATGATATTATTGGACATCCCTAGTAATTATGTTATAATTTTACTGGTCCGGCCTACTTGACATTTAATCTACCAAAATAAATTTGAGACCCCATTCACTATCCACTGTGCCCTTATTGTCCAATGTACCCGAACTGTTTACAACACACCCTTGTATTTTCCGGCACTACTTTCAATAGTGCTTATATATACATATATATTTTTTATTGTTCATCTGTACATTTTATACTTGGGACTTTTCTATCTACCTATTTCTTTTCACCCGCTTCTTTTCTAATTACTTACAGTAGTTCATTGCATTGTAACACAGTACAACAGGGTCAACAACCTTTTTGCGTCACAGATGCTTTATGAATCAACATGACGAAATTCAATTCTATGGCACATATGTGTGTGTCTGTTTGTGTTAAAGAGGTTTAGTAAAACTAGAGAAGAGTCATCTTAAGAGTGACAATCCATTTAGCAACGTAATGATGA
>NW_007588232.1:0-782 GCF_000523025.1 Cynoglossus semilaevis | reverse complement strand
ATTTGGAAAAAAGAAGTACTCCATTATAACATTTTCATAATGGATATACTATAACAGGACTTGAAATGTATGTGCAGCAGCTCCCCAAACCCAGTAACTTATGGGGCGCACCTAAAGGAGACTTTGCCAAAATAGACACCTGTGTTGCGAAAGCCATGGAAAAAGACCTACATGACACCATTCAATGTTCCAGAGATAACTTTCCACGTTGCAACGGTACTGAGATTTTAAATGGAGGATTTTTGATGTGGAAATTAAACTGCACTGGATTAAAAACTAATAAAACGATAAAAGGAATTCTGCAAGCTTGGAAAGAAGGATATACAAGCCATAACGCAGATGACTCTACAATATGGTGGGGTCTACAAGATAAAGATATAAATAAATATGTTATCCCATGTCTAAGCAATACTACTAACTACTGGATTAAATATCAATATATTGCCATGATTTACTACAAGGAACAAGCATTACAATCAAACTCGGATTATGATGCCCCCTCTCCCCTGGAAGATGGTATGTAACAACAACACCGACACTATCACACGTATGAATTAGGAACTGTCTGGAAAAAAGCAAGGCTACCTAAACAAAATAAGACAATATGGTATAGATCATGGCCACCCAACGTTGGATGTGCTAAAATGATTTTAGGAGCAGGGATGATGCAGCGCAAACCACACAAATTGACCGATGCAATAATATCACAGGTTGCTACACCTCAAATTTATCATGCTGAAGGCCATGCCTTTCGGAAAAGTTTATGTAATGGCAAAAGTACA
>NW_007588231.1:0-782 GCF_000523025.1 Cynoglossus semilaevis | reverse complement strand
TATATATATATATATATATATTGCCTGCAACATCCACAGAACACGTTGTTGATAAAAATAACCACAGCCGCGTTGACCTTTCAACAGGATGTACTTCATTAAAAGAATTTGGCATCTGTAGCTGTTTCTGTCGTTGAAGTGGCACAGTGGAATATGGTCAAGGGGAGTGTCTCAGTTTGTGTGAACATCTGCTGTCCTTCAAGTCCTGTCACATAAAACGGACGAATAAATCTGTCATGTAGAGTGTAGGGATTTGGAAGTGCAGAGAACAAGGACAGAGAGTTCGGTGATCTTTTTGCAATTGAAGAGTCCAGTTTAGTTCGTGGGAAAATGCAGCGCAGAATTGAAGAAAAACTGTTTCTGGTTTTGGACAAGAACAAGAAATCACAGTCCTTTGTTATTTACCAGAAATCCAGGATGGGATACGGGTAGTTTCTAGTGAGTAATAGTCCACTGGGGAGTCAGGAGGACAAAGTCATCGCTCCTAACGGTGACTCACGCGAGTGAGTAGATTCCGCCAGCGCTAACGTCAGAGCAGTCAATAGACGGATCGGTAAAACGCCGCACACATACAGTGCCATGCAGTGACGGCATTCACGGGAAGACAACGTGTCCCCCTACCCTACACGGACCTGACAGTCAGCGGAGCGAGCTGACAGAAGACGAAATCAAAAGACACAAGGAATGACGGCCAAGGTCATTCTTTGTCTCTTCATTTCAGAGAGGTGTACTGTAGATCCATGAACAGAGCAGGACAGCAATAACAAGACACAGGTGTAACA
>NW_007588230.1:0-782 GCF_000523025.1 Cynoglossus semilaevis | reverse complement strand
TATATAATTTGGAACAGTTTGGCGGGCCGCATTACAAAAGCTGAACGGCCCGCATCCGGACCCCGGGCCTTAGTTTGCCCATGCCTATATTACATTATTATTCAGGTAGTCAAAGGCAAACTGCATGAAAACAGTAGTGTGCTGGATTTATTCTGCAGCCACCCAGTGGAAATGTATGGGGTTTTCCACAAATATATGTGCATATTTGCAAATCAATACAAAATATAATATATCTGGCTTTATCTGGTGTCCATATTTAACGAGCTCTTTTTCAACAGTAGACTAAGTCTATAGTGTACTACCAAATGATTTGGGAGTCTGTCTCTTTAAGGACAACCTGTGGATAAACAGTAATTAAAAAGAACAGAAAAGAAAAAAAACAACCCCAAATGTTCCTTTTTTGTTTTCTTGTGGAGATAAAAAAAAAATTGTTTTCCATGGCTCATGCCTTGAGGAAAAACCAGACAAATAGGTGGTTTGAGGTCCGTGGTCTGCAGGATTCTGCTGAATCACAGTGCTGTCCTGTCCTTTTTTTCCAACATGTAAATCAAAAGCCAGTGAGCTACGATCTATAACAGCCCTACAGTGGTCAGGATTGAGTTTTGAGTCAAACTACACTAGCGACAACATTCCCACAGCACCGCCTCGCATCATTCATTTTGACGATTTGATCGATTCAACAAAGTCTTCAGTTTATCAGAAGAAGAAATTTATAGTTGTATGATTAGTTTTGTCAATGTTCTTCTACGACCAAAAGCACCACTTAATAATAATAATAATAA
>NW_007588229.1:0-782 GCF_000523025.1 Cynoglossus semilaevis | reverse complement strand
AAAAAAAAACCATGGAGCTGGATTTATTAATGAAAGGTAATATTCCCTCATTGTTTGTTTGTCTTTCCAGTTGCTCTAGCTACAGCTCGACACCAAATCTGCAGAAGAGACATTCACACTTTGACACGTTTGACAAACTGAAGAGTCCATCAGCCGTCATCATGTAACACCTTTATTAAACCATGTCTCCTTGACAAACTAAATCCAACAAATTATAGGACTTAATTTTTTGGTTTAGTTCCAATCGGAACTTCATTCATCATTGTGTGGAAACCCAGAGTTCTGAGGTGTATAAACAGGAACCTTCCATTTCATCATTCCTACAGTCTTTACCTGTAAGGATCTCAGGCTGTAAAATGCTCCGGGGTGGACTGTGTGAACGTCATTTCCATGTAGCATAAGCATTTCCAGTTGCCGTAGTGACCTGAACTCCGACCCCTCCACCTCTGTCAGGCTGTTGTATCTGTCAGAACAGAGCACATAAAAAGGATCATTTACTGTACAGGAAGGTAAACAGAGTCAGGGATGAAAGGAAGGCGCTCTATAATGAACAGTGAGTTTTCACAGGAGTTCCTAGGTCACTGTGACACTTCCAACGGAGGGGAAAAAGGTCGTTACGGTGAAGGACTCCAGTTCACCTTTGACCCATAACTATTTCCTCATGCTAAGGAGTCTTTGGGAAGTTGATCAACATGGGGCCAACAGGGGCTCACCGTGTAGAAAGTGAAGAAAGCTGTGCGTGAATGAGAAAATGGCCGGTTTGCTGGTTCAATTCCTGGTCT
>NW_007588228.1:0-782 GCF_000523025.1 Cynoglossus semilaevis | reverse complement strand
TTTCCCAGTGTCCCAACAGTAAACACTTCAGGAGTTACTGTAGAATAAATAGCCACAATACAGAGTGCTTCAAAACCCAACAGTGCAAGTACAGTTCCGGTGTCTTCAGTGAGTCCCGTGGGATCAGTGGGCACGGAGCTCCCATGGCTTGCTTCCGCCTCCCTACCGCTTGAGATTCAACCACCTTGAGCTTAATGTTATATCATTTATCTAAATTGCAAGAGACGAACAAGCAATAATGAGTACACAGTTACACAAAAAAAAAAGTTTTTACTTCAACAACTAACAACAATCATGGGAGATCATAAACTGAATTCAAGTGACTAGACTGAACGTGTGAACTCACCCAGATCTAAAGTCATGACAAACAGAGAGGACGACTGCTTTGAAATCAGCCGGTGTGAGAAACCAGCACTTTAAACTAAAACGTTTGCAATAAAATAGTTAATGTGTAATTTGGAATTGCACTTGAACCATGACTATTTAGACAAAGCACAGGAGAAGACTACTTTCTGACCAAACTAACTGGATTTGTGCTGACAACCTATCCTGCATTACGTCAGTTGTGGGTTCTGTTATCGTTTGGAAACCTAAAAAGGCCGGGCAAAGTTTAGGTGAAGAGTCGCTGCCAACAGTGTGGTCACTGGCTGTGATGTAATTACACATCATCCTTGTTGCCCTGTTTGTTTTCACCCTATGAATTCTTAATTGTGTTGATTTGTTCATTGTCAAAAACTCTTAATTTCCTTTGTCAAAAACTCGTCTCATAACTAATCTCTTTC
>NW_007588227.1:0-783 GCF_000523025.1 Cynoglossus semilaevis | reverse complement strand
CAGATATGCAAGGCAGGTGTGATAACACCTACACTATGGAAGCACATCCTTGTCACCTTATTGGAATTCAGAGAATTCATTTCACTTTACCTGAGACATCCAGATAGAAGTGTCTCCTGTATGTGTATGTCAAAAATCAAGTTCAAGTCTTTATTTGTATTTAATTTACTGCTACTCCTTTATTTTGAAAATCTTTGTAAATGTGTCAACAGCTCAGATTTGGGTTCATTTTCCAGCTCGGACGATATTGTTACAAAAATATTCCGATGGGGATTTTTTTAATCCGACACTTTAGGTCCAGTCTCATCTTCACCTACGGCTGTGACTGTACGAACTGCAGTGACTCAAGTACACGGCGTCTGAGTCACAGTGGAGTAGATGATGAAGGAGCGTTAGGTAGAAGAAGAACAAAGAATTAATTCTCCTGTTCACGCTGACAAATTGAAAGTGATAAGACTTACACTTTTGGAAAACAGGGTGTGTGTGAGTCACTGAGCAGGAGCGTCCTAACCTCACCTCCGGTGTCTCCTCTAATCCTACGGAGACACGTGAGCGCACAAAACATTTCTTTCACTCTCACAGAGGAGCGTAACATCTGCAATCAATTACCGACTCCCGCCCAGTTATGGAGTCCAATAATGACTGTCGAATGCAACTGCAATTTTCTTTTATGGTGTTGTTTTCTCTGCCTGGCATTGCTTACAGTAACTATAGCGATGGTTGGCAGCGACGCTGCAGAATTATGTTCAATTCAGTGGTCAGAGTAGGGGCAAAAAAAAAAAA
>NW_007588226.1:0-783 GCF_000523025.1 Cynoglossus semilaevis | reverse complement strand
TGACAGCTGTGTCCGCAGAAAACTTGTCTTGGGCATTGGACTGAACTTGGCCTCAGCTGCAAAGGTGTGTGAATTTAATTATCCTTTGCTCCTTATTGGAGTTTTTTTTTTAAATATATAAATGAAATAGTGAATTATTTGTCATTGTAGACCTCTGCTTTTTAACCCATCACCAAAGTGAGCAGGGGGCAGCTGGTGGACTCGAATCTGAAACCTTCCGGACCCAAGCGGTCCGCTTCCTTAACCGCCAAGCCACCACTGCCCCCTGTTCGACAATATAATACACCAGTTAAAGGAATAGTCCAATCTTTTGTGAAACCAATCGTTTTGTTGGATTTAATAGAATTCTGTTTTGAATTATTCTGATTTTTTTTTAAATTACAAACCTGCTTAATTTATAATAAAAAGGTGACCTTACAGACAAATCCAAACAAAGTATTCCAAATCTCTGCATTTATGTTGAGTTAGGCGGAAAATGGATCGTAACTCTTGTTGTGGGTTGTGGCCGATGTCGAAACAACAGCTGTTTCGTTCTCTAAGGTGTGACCCGTGTGAAAGAAAACGTTTACGCAGCAGTCACGGCTGAGGGACTTTAGATAAACATGAGAGTTTATCACGAGTTGGAGCCTTAAAATCAATAAAGTAAAGTTGAACTTTATTGATTTGAGAAGTTCTTGTGCTAACAGCAGATCTGCTGCCCCCTGGCTGGGAATCGAACCCAGGACTCTCTGCTCTCTGTTTCCAAAGCAGGCGTGCTCAAAATGACTAAACAAAATGCAACTG
>NW_007588225.1:0-783 GCF_000523025.1 Cynoglossus semilaevis | reverse complement strand
AAAACAGTTCCCCTAAAGCACTTTTCTAAAAAGTTACATAATTAAATACTGTATTGATCGCATAGATAGATTCTGAGAATCCTGGAGGCAATAGAAATGTTTTCCAATTTATTCTACACTTCACTTTTACTGCACGCAGCAAATAACCTTCAAAAGGCAACAAGAGGCAACTCGAAGAATCCACTGATGAATTGTATGTCAATTTCTCTACCACACATTTCTCTCTCCTGAGGTTTGGGCGTGTTTCTATTCTAATTCTGAAGGTAAAATACGTTTTCTCTCTCTCTCTCTCTCCAGACAGCAAACAGCCTCCCAGGATCCTATGGATTCCACACAGAATAATGTGACAGCATCTGCATGAAAAACTGTCCAATCCATTGGAAAGTTTCCAGTTAATGAGCGTGACAAAAGAATTCTATTAGCATGAGGCGGCGCTCAAACCAAGTCACCTTGGCCCCCTGCATCATCACGCTAACAGTACGAGATCATCTCCTTAGACTGGAATATTAAAAAGCACCACAGGTAAAGGCTCGGACGCGCGTGTGGTGTGATTAGTAGTCAGTATTGGCAGAAATTCATTATTCATTCCCAGTGTGGCTAACTGTTTCCCGGGGAGAACGGAGGTAATTGCTTTGCAGCAAGACAGCATGTAATCCATACACACGGTACACAGGAAGGCACCGATAGTAACATCCTTGTGTGTGCGTGTGTGAGACCACAATGACCACGGCTGTTGTGGTCACACACAACATCAGAAATGTGTGTGGGTTTTTTTTTTTTTTT
>NW_007588224.1:0-783 GCF_000523025.1 Cynoglossus semilaevis | reverse complement strand
AAAAAAAAAATAGGAGAAAGCATTATGATTGTTTTCTTTTCCAGCCCTAAAGCATCTTCCTGCTGCACATTCATCATTAAATGTACATGGACAACTATATTTAGCCACAGAGCACTGACTGAAATAATGTTTTTATGTGCATCAGTGACATTTTTCCTTTACTAAACAGCTGATGTCACCATACTGAGGTATGTGTGAGGCAGTGTGACTCAGTTGCCCTTGTTGATTAATGTCCTACTTTCCTACATAACTACAGATTAGTGTATGAATATTGTTTGGACAAATGTCCAGGTTTTAATGATTAAACCCATTAAACTTTCATCTGTGTACTTTGAACCAATGGGCAGAACAAACGGGTAATGTTTTGTGGATGAGTCGTTCATCCCCGGGGCACTGTGGCAGAGCGTGTACGGTACACGATGACACAGATCTATGCAGCACTTATGCAACTCAATCCTGCCTTGTCACCCACTGGAGCCACAGCGAGGATGAAGGAACGGCCGGTCGAAGAAAACGAGTTGAACTGCCCTTTTAGAAAGGCTATATTTGAGTTTACAAGAAGACCAAAACTTAGCTTAGAGTTGTTGATTCTATATCACAACATACATTTACGTGGAGCGGATACACATTACCACAGCTAGTCCAGCAGTCCGGACACAGACGTCGCCTTCAGTGACCCAGACTTTTTTTGTGTCTTAAAAAGTAAGCTCAATATATGGCTGAAAACGCGGCTACCTAGCCACCCAAGACTAAAAAAGTAAAGTGATGCTCCAGGTTTTAATT
>NW_007588223.1:0-783 GCF_000523025.1 Cynoglossus semilaevis | reverse complement strand
TAATCGATTACAACAAAAATGATTGCTATAGCCCTTATTTAGATGGGCTATAGCAATTACAAATTACAAATGTAATAGGAACTAGAAATTTTAACAACCAAATGACGAATACGTGGTCCACCTGAGCCTGTCCCTGCAGGCGTAAGTGTCAGACAGCGGAGCTGGTGATCTTCTGAGTTCCCAGGGAGCAGTTACAGCCACATGCACTGTTGGCTCTCATGAACAGCAAAGCTTGAGTGGCAGGTTTAAAGAGGTGTGAGTGAAAGAGAAGTTCTTATGTTGTTCTGTGTGTGGCATGCAGTGCACTCACAGGTGCAGGCACAGCTGCTGCTGACACTGAGGTCTGCTCTGTCCATGAGGATGGTAAAATCTTTATGGCCATGAGCTCACAGTAGTGATTGATAGGTTCAGGGCAAAGTGCTGAATCTACACCATACAGACAAAGTTAAGTACATGGAGACGTGCACTAGGGTCTCTGTGAAGTGCAAAAGTACCTGAATGGGGCACTTGGTGAATAGGAAACATTTTAGCAACAGTCATGTCCAATGTGAACAGTCTTTTAATTGTCTTTAAAGAGGTTGTGAAGAATGAATCATGTGATACCTGTGCATGTACATTGACAGTGTTAAGGAGACTAGCAATGAACCCGAAAAGCACAACATGCATAAATAGGGTGAAATTCTTATTGGAGTGGAGGCACTCACCAGATGGCTGCCACCTGAACACCACAAGGGTGGTGAAGGTCTAAAGTAATAAAACCAGTCGACAAAAAAATAACTTTTT
>NW_007588222.1:0-783 GCF_000523025.1 Cynoglossus semilaevis | reverse complement strand
GTTTAAATCAAAACGATCCAAATTTTCAATCACAATTAATGGCTTGATTTTATGCAATAACATAATCATCACCAACGATTAATTGTCTTGCAGGGTTCCCAAACCCCTGGTTCATGGACCAGTTTTGGTCTGTAAGTTATTTGGCACAGGCCCACATGTGAAAGCATTAATAATTTACTTTCTTAATATGTCTTTCAGATTCAGATACGAACAGAAAATAAGAAAAAATATGTTTTATTTTGAACACTTACCGATACTTCATCCTCCTGCAACGATCAGGGTTGGAAGTAGCGGAGAAAACTAGCGGTAGTGGAAAAAGTGTCGGGGTCTACTGCAGACTTTTATTTTAAAAGTACAGCTATATGAGTAAAAGTACATCATTTTGTTTGTGAATGTTTTAAGAATATGGTCTTGGTTTGTTGTGCCCGTGGTGTTTACACCAGCAACCACTTCTCACTGACCCTTCTCTCTTTATCATCCGTCCAGTTGCTCCACCACATTAGGATCATTTTCTTTGCCAAAGGCCACGACCCTGTGTCCATTGATTGTGCAGGATCGCGTCACATCATGGATGACCTTTGCCCCCACCGTCCACACTCGCTCTTGGCCTTAGTGTGCAGCTGTGGCGAGAGTTGGCATTCCTCGACTGGAGGTCAGGGCACCATTAGCCTCCACTGTAAAGAATGAAACACTGTTTGTAATGAGTGAACAACTGACAACCAAAATCTACATGAGAAGCAAGTTAACCGATGACCTCTTTGTCTTTGTGTGTGTTTGTGTGTG
>NW_007588221.1:0-783 GCF_000523025.1 Cynoglossus semilaevis | reverse complement strand
AATTTTCCCCTGTGGAATAAACCCATCCATAAAGCAGTCGCGTCATTAACACCAGACTCACAGGAGCAGTGGCTGCATCCTTGTTTTTTTTTGTTTAGTGCCCCCTCTTGGTGTTTTGGGTCACAACACTTCACACCCCCATTTAAATCAGCAGTATTTCAATTACTGGTCCATTAATTTAACCACTGGGCCACAGGCTGCTCTGAATGGATTCTATTTTTTTTTAAGTTAATGTTTGTTTTTTTTATAGACTTGATGGTCATTGGTCGTTTGATACCAGGTGATTTGAAAAAAAAATCAGAAAAATGTAGATTATTTTACGGCAGAAAGATGGCGTCAACGAGTCGTCTGTTCATTTCCACCTCATCATCGTCACGTTCTGTTCACAGTAAGAGTAAAAGAAAAAAGATAAAAACTTCTGTCAGTGATGCAGTGGAACAAGGAGGCTACTGTAGCGCCTCCTAGTGTGTGACATATCCTTCACAGCTGCTGCAGTGGAATTATAAAGTGTATTATAAAGAGGTATCTTTTTATAAACTCTGTAAGAGTACTCGTATCTCACAGAAAAATATAAAGATGTAAGAAAATATCAATACATTGAATTATCGCAATATTTCAATGTATTGATAACGTATTGATATTTTACAGCACTTATTTCTTCTAACCTGATGTTCAGGTGGAACAGCATTGAGTCCTTACTACAATTACATTCTTAAAAAAAACCCCAAAAACCTCAACATATCGTCGTGCCGATACTATCGCAATATATCGTATCGTCGCTCC
>NW_007588220.1:0-783 GCF_000523025.1 Cynoglossus semilaevis | reverse complement strand
CTCGTATCTCAAGGTATTACTGTATTAGATACACAGTGTCATACTGTGGAGCTGTGCCCAGACACACTCTGAGACAGTCAGACTGTAGTTCAGCCCAAGTAGCGCGTGTGCCAATTATTTTTAAAACAGTCGACAGAATCTTCTCCTCAACGTTAACATTTATATATATTTTTTTCTACTGGATGCGCCACATACCCAGAATCCATGGAATTTTCCCTTATTATAAACTGAAATGTGACTCGTTAAGAGTTTTCAAACATCAGTTTTCCAAGCCAGAGTCAGCAGGCAGTAATACACAACAGTGGAGGCCAAGTAAGGCAGACAGCACACTTGTTCCTGTTCTCTGGCTAGGTAGCCCTCATCAGTCTAAACAGCTGTGTGATTTACTATCCTGTCTTTAGTTGCATTGAAAGACAAGAGGGAAAACACTAACAGGGCCCAATTTAAAAGGCTACAAAACAAGAATATTGGAGTGTGAGTAGGAGAACGCAGAGTCCAAAGGCCCTGTGATGTGATGTATCAGTCTGTCAATAGTAATGGCAACTTAGAAGCTGAACTTATGGTGCAAACAAAAACCTTTAAAAAAGTCGGAGACACTTCTTCACTCGTTAATAGACTGGAAAACCTTCATTTACTTTTTTTCCGCTTACGTTTTCCAGGAAGTGAGGAAGAATATCGCCAAATACATGCAATACTTATTTTATGAAGTAATATGAGTTTATTTTTCAGCATAATATGTTATAGTTTTCATATTTGCAAAGCAAAGGAACTTAAAACTGTATT
>NW_007588219.1:0-784 GCF_000523025.1 Cynoglossus semilaevis | reverse complement strand
CCAATGCCTCCTCAGAGGTACTTATATCATCCTCTTCGTATTCCTCGCTGCATTGGTACTACGTGTCTCTTTATTAATATTACTCTTAATAGAAGTTAAAGATTTTGCTTCAGTTTTCAACAGCACCGTCCCCTTCAGGGCCCGTAAAAGATTGGGTGATTATGGCCCCTTACAAGATTCTTCTCTATTGACGTAAACCTGCTCTAATTTAAGCAGACAGTCGACGATTAAAGTGTTTTATCCATTATTTCTCTTTAAATTAAATGTGTCGGAGCTCAGAGACCTTAAAAGAGAAATGAGTGTTAACTGTCAAAGCACTTCAGGGCTGGAGTGGAGTCTTCTCCATCCATCACTGTGTGTGATTAGCTCTGTGATTAGACTATTTATAGTGTCAGCTTCTTATTCACCAGCCCTGGTGTCTGGCAGGCAGACACTGAAGTGGGTCAGTTTCTCTGTTCCTGTGAACCAGCCTGGAAACGATGCTGTGTCATAGTCCAGGCGTCTGAAGCACCTGCAGAAGAAGATGATGTAAATGATGATGACTGGTGGCTGTGTTCATTGAAATGACTCCTCAGGGGGAAACACGAGTGGCTGACAGTGAGTTGTGGAGGGAAGGACGATCGATAGAAATCGACTGATTTTGATTCAGTAGGGTTTTACAGAAGGTGGAGGAGAAGAAGGGACATGTATACGATCAAAGGTGTAGTAAGTGTTAAAACGGTTTGGTGTTGAAAAAGTAAAGAATACTTGGTCTGTAAACTATTTTCTTAAATAACCTAAAAAT
>NW_007588218.1:0-784 GCF_000523025.1 Cynoglossus semilaevis | reverse complement strand
GAAGAAGACAAACCCAGCAAATCCAAAACAGAACCTTATTTTCATATGTTGTTTAGAAAATATTACTCTGTGACTGAATTCCTCAGAAAGTCAATGAAGAAATCCCTCCAAAGTAGAAATGGTCACCTGGACCTGTTTGTTCGCTTCCTTCATGGTCTGTGTCTGGAGTCCAACCAAAGAATCTTGGGAAACCTGCTGGGTCAGACACACTACAGTCCAGGAACCATTCCAAAGGTCATTGAAAACCTAAAAAGCATGAACACGACCAACATCTCTCCAGAGAGAAGCATCAACATCTTCCACTGTCTGACAGAGTTGAAGGATCAGTCAGTTCATCAGGAGATCCAAGAGTTCCTGAAGTCAAAGACCAGAGAGAAGAAACTTTCTGAGATCCAGTGCTCAGCTCTGGCCTACATCCTGCAGATGTCAGAGGAGGTTCTGGATGAGTTGGACCTGGAGAAGTATAACACATCGAAGGAGGGAAAACTGAGACTGATCCCAGCTGTGAGGAACTGCAGGAAGGCTCGGTGAGTTAGTGATCAATCACTATTGATTAGTCAGTCAGTGTTCATTCAGTTTAATGGTCTTGGATGACTAAAGGAGAAGTGCAGTGAATTTCAGCAGGTAGCTACAGTATGTTGGTGCAGGTTTGTCTTTATGAATCAGTGACAGAACTAATGATCCAACACAGTCAGTGTCATTTTCTTATTGGTTTCTAGCAGTTAAAAGGTTTACCTTTAGTTTTTGAACATGCTCAGTCTTGTCTTTATGTCCTGTGATGGTT
>NW_007588217.1:0-784 GCF_000523025.1 Cynoglossus semilaevis | reverse complement strand
TTTTAACCCGGTTGTTGTTTTGGACACCGGTCAACATCGGACACTCTCGCTCATCTTATGTCACTACTGACTCATCTAACTTGACAGCAGTGCAACCTTTCGATTGACAGCTAATTGCCTAGTAATCATTTTTTGTTGGAAGGAGGCGGGATAACTGTGAATTTTGGACATAATAATTGGACATAAATTTAAGTAGATTTACCGAGGGACCAATTAAGTTTTCAAATGTATGTATGATTCAGTGGCCCTTTGGCGAGCTACTTGGAGTACTGGTAGCTGGCGAGCGATGTGTTCGAGACCCCTGGTTTAGAGTAACCTGCGTCCTTCATCATCTGACGAATGGGCTCTGTCAGCACGATAAAGTTTGGTACAAATGATTGGTAGTAAGTGATTAAACCAATAAAATGACATAATTTGGCCTACAGTCAGTGGTAGCGAATGATCTAGGATTGATGTGAGCTGGGCTGTTGTGAGACCTTAACCCCCAGGTGTGAGGCGCCGGCCCAGAAACGTAACACATTGTCTTACACAGGGATGGGCAAACTTTTTGACTCGCGGGCCACAATGGTTTCTAAAATTTTTCAGGGGGGCCAGGCCAGAATAGGAGAATGGTGTGTTTGTGTGGACTAATATAAATGAAATGTAAAAACAGGAAGCAAAACACCAATGTGAAGAGTTTATTGTGAAAAACAAAATCCAAATTTATTAATTTAATAAGTAATAAACTAACATTCAAAACTAACATTCATTCAAAACTAACATTCCGTTTCAGTGGGAACAGTGT
>NW_007588216.1:0-784 GCF_000523025.1 Cynoglossus semilaevis | reverse complement strand
TGTGGCCCGCGAGTCATAATGTTTGCCCACACCTGATCTACACTGTAGACTCTTGGCTTTGTTGAGTTTTTTTTTTTATTCTGTTGATTCTCTTGTACACTACTGTAAACACTAAAGACAAAGTCTTCTCAGGACCTGCAGCGAAAGAACAGGTCTTTCCTTCTCTTGTCTGTTATATATTTAAAAAAAAAGGAAAGAAAGAAAGAAAGAGCAGCCTCTCTCTGGAGGAGCACTTCAGATCTTTTAACGTCCACATCCTCAGACCTTTCCTTTCGTGTGTCATGTCGTGTTGGCTGCCTCGCGGCTCCTTCGGTCGTTCAGTCTGTCAGAGCCTGAAGAGAACACACAGTCGGTACAGGAAGAGGAATTTGATCTGAAGAATAAATGCAGCTCTTTCACTTTAGTGAACGCAGAGACGACGTCAGGTCAGAGTCGTCTCACAACTAAATGTCTGGACTCGGCACCAGTGACGTTGCTATGACTTTTGTTAGCATGTTGTTATTCAGACAATTACATGTTTGACACACATGAACTGGAGCAGTTTGTCATGTAAAAAAAAAAAACACCAATGTCTCTGTCGTAACAACATTAACAAAGAAATGTTTTTTCTATGAATTACCTTGTTTACAAAATGTTACTAAGCAGTGTTAAAAAATGATTTATTGTTTTATTTTAGCGCCCCCTAGGACTGTAGATAGGACTAACGTTCAGTTACAACAGTAACAGTTCAGTTCAAAAACTGCTCTTTTTATCGAAGAACTAAACTTTTTCCAAGCTTTTTTTT
>NW_007588215.1:0-784 GCF_000523025.1 Cynoglossus semilaevis | reverse complement strand
TAGTTATCGGTGCTTTAGAAGTTGAAGTTAGACGTGAGGAGACTGATGTGAAAACCTGTGGTAGCTGTACTCCACAAATCTGAATTCTGATTGGTTAATATACAAGTGGCTCAACAGTGAAGCGGGCTATGACATGATAAAACAAGATGAGTATCAGGAAGTTTCTTTTAAGTATTTTACAATGGAAAAGCACAAGTCCAGAGTGACCACCTCTGCAGACTTGGTCTTCAGTTTATTTACATTTATTTATGTAAAGAAAAAGAAAAGACTACAACTTTGAGACATCTAATGAGTTGGAAAACTTCCTTAAAACTTCCCAGCAGTGTCTCCTGTCTCCTGTCTCCGCTGCTGCTCTTCTCTCTCTGCCTCCACTCCTTCCTCCTCCTGTCCTCCTCCACGCCCACGCCCGTCTCAGGTTCATCTACTGGAGCGTCTCAGTGCTTTATCCTCCACTCGTCTCTGCTCTCGTCTACACCTTCCCGCTCTTTCTTTCTTCTTCTACTCTGTGCTCCAGTCTCTGTTCACCTTGATTTGTCTAAAATGTTAAGTTACAAAGTGGGTCGAGCAGAGAGAACACTGAGAGGAGGCCGTTTGAAAAACCTGCAGAGAGCAGACGCTGCAGCTCGGGACTAAAAGCATGAGCGGTGGACAGAGCAAAGGACTGAACGTCCAGCTACTTGTCAGCCCCATTGAACGTTTTCTCTAAAGCTGGATTGAAATGGTGTCTAGTCCGTGGTGGTTCTCAGAAAAATGCAGAGATGTCTGGATATGATCCAGAAAAAAA
>NW_007588214.1:0-784 GCF_000523025.1 Cynoglossus semilaevis | reverse complement strand
AAAAAAAAAAAAATTAGAATGTGTCCAATTTTACAAAACACCTAAATCATTTTATTACATCATTTTGTATTCAATTTCATGTGTCATTTGCTTGTCAGTCTGTACACGACAAACCGACTTGCTCTGTATAACAAAAAACTTTAGAAATAAAATATTTAAATGTACTTTGAGACTATATTTTATAACAAATAATTGAATTAATCAGTACACTTGCAAAAACTTCTTTGAGGCTTGTTTAATATTTACCGTGTTTCTGTGGTTAAGCCACTTGACATTTTAATCATCTTCATCATATCGTCATTCTTTAATTTAAACAATCATCTAACATGTTGTTTTAACCATTTATAGCAAGTATATGTATTAGAAAAAGGCTAATGTAGTTGTAAAATAAAGGTTTATAATGCTTGTGTTAGCACTGCAGATTAATACCAGATGTGTTTTAGGCCATACCTTGGCAAAAAGTTCCTGCTGCTGTCTGAGAAGCTCTTCTTCAGGGATGCCCAGATTTTCCAGACGAGAACTGGCCTTCCTTCTCTTTAGAGCAACAGTTTTACATTCCTGCAACACGTCTTTTACCTCAGTGATATATGATGCAAAGCCGAGGCTCTCCAATGCTGTATTATAAACAAAAATATGTCAATTTACTATTCATCGAAGCTAAAATATTCAAGAAAAAACTTGCAAGATATTAAACTTGTGAACTTCTTATTTGACATTGATTTATTCCAGTAAATTGGTCATCAACTAAAAACGTTCTCTGTATACTTACTGCATAACTAAATTC
>NW_007588213.1:0-784 GCF_000523025.1 Cynoglossus semilaevis | reverse complement strand
TACAGTGGTTTGTACAGATAAAAAGTACAAATATGTTACATTTTATTTCTCTTGAAAACTAAGTTTTTAGACCAGATTTTTTTTTTCACCTAGCATAAACTCGTATGTGTGAAAATATAAAGGCGAAACTCATAGTCTCAGTAATACGTGTGATGTAAGCAACAGCTCTAATGCTGTATTGCACAGTTTATTTTCTGCATGTAGTATATAGGTGGTTTGGCAGCATCTCAAAGTGTGGAGCGGGGCCCAATAATGAGCCACAGAGACATCACTTGAGGGCCAAAACTGCACTTTAATTTTTTTCATTTTGAACGTGTGGTTATTTGAGGTTGTTGTTTTTGATTCATTTTAAAATATGACATTACTTGGTGTAGAATCTACAGTTTATTGGGTTCAATTAACAGGGCCCTCTAGTGGCTGTCAGTGTGAAAACATAGAAGATGTACATTTTCAGTGGTACAGGAGTAGCAGATACTGCTACACAAGCCTAGAGTGCCCTCTAGCGGCTGTCAGTGTGAAAATAACAAACATGTGAAATATATACATTTTAATATATAAGTCGCACCTCAGTATAAGTCGCAAACCCAGCCAAAGGATGAAAAACAGTGCGACTTATAGTCCGGAAAACACCGTATGTCAAATGAAAAAGTATACTGCAGTAGATGAACGGCCTGTTGAGTGTTCGTAAAAACAGAGATCGGGGAGTTTCCTAATGTTGTCATTATTGCAGTATTTGAATGGACGTGTGGTCAAAAAAGCTTATCAGTCAAGCACAGAGAGAGAG
>NW_007588212.1:0-784 GCF_000523025.1 Cynoglossus semilaevis | reverse complement strand
CCTCTGCCTCTCCTTACAACGTGTTCCCCAGCAGATGAACAGGGACAGGACAGTAGCAGTATATTAATGCCTGCAGTGTTGACTGACAGTACGACAGACAAGTCACACCATCACTGTCTGAGGAATCACAACTTAGTCTGTCACAGTGACTGTTACAGAAATCACCAAAATAATGACGACGCTGCAGACGTGGCTAGAAAACCACTGTTGGCATGTAATTATATTCCTGGTATATTTCGCCAATATAACGCCACTCTGTTGCATATATTTTCAAAGTATATAGTATAATACTGCTGCTCTTGTAGTACTACTACTTCTGCTATTACTACTTATACTGTTTATGGCTGTTATTGTTATTATCACATTATTGGTTTATCTTGCTTTATATTTTATTTTTATTACATGCCATTTGATTACTATTATATTACTGTCAATGACTGACTGTTATACTATATATACTACTATATTTCTAACTCTGTCTTTTAGTGTTCTTTAATTCCAGTGCTCTGCAAAAGGTTTAAATATATATATCTTATTTTTCTTTCTAAATTAAATGTATTTAAATGTTAATCACTGGTTTGGTTGAGATTGTCGCAGTACTCTGGTATAAATGGTCTTCCTGTACAGATTATATGATCTGAGGGCTATATTTTTAAGACAAGAATCTCATGTTAGTCATTGTGTTTGGGATGGATGACAGTGTGAATACACTGTGTTTACTAACTAAAAGTTATTACTTAGAACTTTAATATCAGTTTTCTCACAAATATATTCACAATCCCGT
>NW_007588211.1:0-784 GCF_000523025.1 Cynoglossus semilaevis | reverse complement strand
ATATACAGTATATTTATATATATGGTACTAGCAGATTATTGACACTCTCCAGTCTTCTGATCACTGTATTTCCTCACACACCCAGGGCCGTGCTGATCAGTCTTCGTATCCTGGCCAACATCCTGGTGCTGCTGTCTCTGGCCGGCAGCATCTACATCATCTACTTTGTGGTGGACCGATCTCAGAAGCTGGAACAGGAGAAGCCAGAGCTGACTCTGTGGGAGAAGAATGAGGTAGCAGCGCCGAGCCGACGTCGTCAGCACATCATCATTAGTCTGATCTGATTACAGGGCACACGGTAGACTTCAGAGCCATCAGAGAGGTATCCATGTAAAAACCTCCATCTGTCAGAGTTCTCAGACGACCGGTGTCCCTCAGCAGCTGGAGTTCTACCTGTGTTACCATGTCAGACACACTGACACACCTCCTGTCCTCCCTCTGCTCAGGTGAGTGTAGTCGTGTCTCTCATCACCATGATCGCTCCATCTGCGTTTGAGTTGGTGGCTCAGCTGGAGATGTACCATCCACGGACCTCGCTGCGGTTCCAGCTGGCCAGGTATCAAACGCTGCCCAGCCCAGGATTCATCACAATATTTATAATATAATTCCTCCTCAGCCCATTAACCACCGCTGTGTTTCCAGGGTACTTGTCTTATACCTCGGGAACCTCTACAGCCTCATTATCGCCCTCCTGGACAAAGTCAACAGTATGAGTTCTGCTGTGAGTACAACAACAACATTACAAGAGAGAAATCTCTGTTTACTTATTTCTGCTGCAGTTACA
>NW_007588210.1:0-784 GCF_000523025.1 Cynoglossus semilaevis | reverse complement strand
TCAGTGGACAATCACTAGTCTCCAAAGCTAAACTTAATATTGGTTGTGAAGGGAAACTAAGTTTACGTACAACAACTTAAAAAAAATCCAGGTGCAAGGCATACAAATTTACTTTATAGCACCCTCTGCTGATACGATTTTGTATGTGTAAACAATAAACAGGAATTATTGCATAATTTCTTTTAACAAGGGAGGAAGAGTTAACGTTGGATCCCATAACCTTGTGACGTTACTGTGTTACAGCGACATCAGGAGGTCACTGCAGAAAGTTTCAGGCACAGGAGAAACTAGGCCACAAAGTTAAGCTTTTCTTGTGAAGGAAGAGAGTAACAAGCTTTTTTCTTCTGGAAACAAATATAGTCTGTGCAAAACGAGAGGAAGAGATTTATCTGTTTTTTTCAGCTTAAGAACTCTTTAGGAAATGTATAAAAAAACAAGTAATTAAATCATATTTTAATGCATTTAGAGAAACAACAGATAGGGTCAGAATGTCTGTCTGCGCTGATGACGACTCTTGTAGTCTTTGTTGTATGACGTAATGATTTTGATGATGCTGTTACCGCAGATTCCTTAGTAAAAAAATCCTATAAAATCATCATATTTAAAATCATAACAAGAGACATCAGATCCAAAGGTACAGAAGAGAAAAGTGCTCATTGTTTTGTTAAACCCTAAAAACCAGCAGCTTTCTTTTTGAATTACGTTGAGCGTCGGGTCACTCAACCTTAAATTATTTACGTAAATAAGAAATTCTGCTCAATGTCTCCACTTTTCCACTGCACAG
>NW_007588209.1:0-784 GCF_000523025.1 Cynoglossus semilaevis | reverse complement strand
GCGGGCTCCAGATGAGTTTGTCTCACTGTCCAGCTGTGAGGAGGAACTTGTCCCCATCTGTCATTTAAATATGTTTGCGAGGTCTATATATGTTTGCGAGGTCTGTATCGTCCGATGTCTGAATCCACTCACTTTGCCGTTTGAATTTGAACAACACCTCAGGTTGACGCGGGGGGACATGATGTGGACAAATGGCAGACCCCCGTCCCTCTTCCTCCCGCCCTCCTTTGACTTCCTGTCTCTGTGTGAATTGTGTGAATGTTTGGATGTATATGACAATCTCTTATTAGTTTCAGAGGGGTCTAATGGACTCTAATAAGGTCTTATGTTACTCTGGAATGGGACAGCTGCACTAACAGGCCCCCACAGTCCCCGCGTGCAGCCGTTGGGGGGCCCCTCGCGCATAGCTTGCTCTGCAGGCCTGCTATGTTAACAGATAGATGACTGCATGGGGTTAGGTCACCGTGGGCAGACGTGGAAGTAGATAAAAACGTAGTGACGGTGGCACAGGCTGCGAAAAAACTGATGGAGACAAACGTTGAAACCTCGGGTCGTCAAGTGGATTTGGGCAAATTTTTTACCCATGGCTTCAAACTGTTGCATTTATTACTTACCAAAACTATTTTTTGGCAGACTGGTACGAGTTCAAATAGTAGCTTCTGTTCGTATCGACAATACCAAGAACTGGACTGATACTTTTTACGTTGGGTTTTTGTGAATATGAGATGAACTGAAAGGCTGTTCTTTACCATATCACGTTGGATATTAAAAGTGATTCTGGTAT
>NW_007588208.1:0-784 GCF_000523025.1 Cynoglossus semilaevis | reverse complement strand
TCCACCGACCGCACGTCTCTGGTGCAGTGATCTGTAACAATCATTCAGACATGAATGTGTAAAGGTCAATTCTTCTTAATTAAGGTGATGAAACCATAGGCGTATAATGGAAAGCATCTATAGGCGTCTATGCAGAGAGCTCTTCTTGAAGACTGTGGAACATACACACACATTGACCTGTTACGAGATTAAAGTCTCGGCAGCAGCTGTTTTCTGGAATCCTTCCTGAAGCTGTGCTCTGACATACAGAAAATAAACAGAAATTATAATAACAGACAGCGGAAACGTTTTGAGTAAATGTACTGCCGCCTACTGGGGCTATTTCTCTCTGCAGGTTTGATCCGCAGGACGCTATTGTGAATTAATTGTAGATTGTAAAAATCTATTTGAATAATAGTAATCGTATTTGAATTAAAAATGAATACATTTTTGCAAGCAGTTTTAAATTATTCGGACATATTTTCTTTTATTGGTAATCTTGAAGAACCAGTAACAACTTTACTGTATTTATTTGTAAAAACATTTATTTACGTTTATTTTTGTGTGCTGTGTGTTAGGTTTGTCATACACCTGTTGGACATTAACGTTTGGCGTGAGGTGCATTCAGTGGACATTCAGAGGGCGTAAATCCATAATATGACCCAGGGCACCAAAATGTCTCGTCCAAGGGTGAACACTTTCATCCAAATCATCCCAACCGTTTTCAAAAGAAAAGAAAACTTTTCTTTCTTAATTTCTCCAACCTTACTCTTAGTTTAAACACAATCTGACTACTAAATTATTA
>NW_007588207.1:0-784 GCF_000523025.1 Cynoglossus semilaevis | reverse complement strand
CTTTGAAAAAATATTTACATTAAAAAAAAAGAACTCAAAAGGCTTCAGATAAAAAGACATGATGAGAAACTAATATCCACTGATGTGTGTTTTATTTTTAGATTTATTTCTCAGGTGTTTATAATATTAAACTTTGGTTGTTCCAGATTGAATGTTGATGCAAAATTAAGTTTGTTTCCATATGAAAAAAAATCTACATTACATATCTGGAGAGAAAGGAAAACATGCACAGTTGCATCAATTTTTCAATAAATATTAAGTTTGGCTAAGACTTCATCCCAGTTTTTAATGTTGGCCCACTGTGAATTTGAGTTTGACTTTTATTAACCAATAATGAAACCATTTTTACCACTAATTTAATTGATATATTTATATATTTAGGAGATATTGAATTGAATTTTTTTGAATAACAAAACAAAACAAAAACACATCTAGAGTTGCTTGCAAATAAATCTTGTCGCAATGACACTGTGTTTGAGATTATTAGGCTCTCTAAAATATTTGTATTTTTTTGTATTTTATTTTTTTCATTTTTTCAACAAACAAAACAAACAGTTTTGCATTGAATCTGGAACAAGCAAAGCTCAATATTATAAACACTATTTCAAATTACATTTGAAATAAAACACACATCAGTTATGTAAAAATTTTTTTTTTTCACTGGCCAACGACAAAAAAACAAACAAAATGTATGTGCTATAAATATAGCGCATACACCGCTACTACAAATCCTGCCAGTAAATATGGGCTATATAGCGGTGGACCAACTGTAGTACATATTTGA
>NW_007588206.1:0-785 GCF_000523025.1 Cynoglossus semilaevis | reverse complement strand
GGACTTCACCAACAAGATAAGACCATGATCTCCTACGTCACATCACTTTTTACATGCATCCCCACCACAAAGCACCATTGACCACTTTTGTGCCCTTTTAGATTTCTGCCTCACCACCACCTACTTCCAGTTCAACGAGTCCTTCTACAGACAGAAGCATGGCTGCGCTATGGGCTCTCCTGTGTCTCCCATAGTGGCGAATCTCTACCTGGAGGAAGTGGAGAGCCGAGCTCTACACTCCTACGTGGGAACATCACCCAGCTACTGGTTCCGATATGTGGACGACACTTGGGTCCATGAGGTCGACAACGTCACAAACCACATCAACGCGGTGGACAGGAACATCAAGTTCATCAGAGAAGATGTGAAAAACAACAGTCTTGCATTCCTGTGCGGTTCACATTTCAGAGGACAGATAACTCAACATAGAGGTGTACAGGAAACCAACCCACACCTCCGTTTTGACTCACACCACCCACTGTTGTGATTATAGCCGTTTTCCAGCTTTGTTCAATTCAAACAATGACGAAAGAACACGGAAACAAGGATATCACACAAGTTGTCCTGAACAGATTTCTGACCCTGTAAAGCCCAAACCATTAAATAATTGACAGAAAATTCCAATTCATTGAACTTTGACCCATTATTAGTCCCCTTTGAACAAACAAACAAAAAAATTCAAATATAATTTACCATATATAGAGTTTCAATTTGTACCATATTTGATACATCGGGTCAAAAACATAATAAAACAAAAAAAATCTAACAATTTTGTAATTCCAAAT
>NW_007588205.1:0-785 GCF_000523025.1 Cynoglossus semilaevis | reverse complement strand
ATAAATTAATAATAATAATTTAAGGTAGGCTACCCTAATTAAGTAACTTTTAGTCAAAGTAAATTTTAAATTAAGTAATTTTTTAGTTTTTTTAGGTGGGTTCTCTTACTTTTACTTGAGTAGAATTTAAGCAAAGTAAATCCATCCATCCATTTTCATCCAGTTATCCGTTACCGGGTTGCGGGGGCAGCAGTCTCCACTAAAATCACACTGTACCGTACCAACCCCCCTACACCTTCCTGCAGGTGGTGAGTCCACTGGAAGGTATCAACTGCCCTAACCGGGGTTCGAACATGCCCAGGAGGTGAACCCTGGGGTTCCACACCAATGACAGAGACATTGCCTCTGGGCCAAAGCACCACTAAGCAAAGTAAAGATACTTTTAATTAATTTTTTTAGTACTTTTTCCACCTCTGTTTGTTTTTATGTATATGTATGTATGTGTCTTTGTATGTATAAGTATGGGAATATTGTTATTGTAAATGTGTAAAGTTAAATTACATTTAGGGTTGCATAACACAAAATCAGAAATACATTTCATGCATCTGCAAGATCAGACATAAGAATCTAAACACATTTACAAGGAAACTTGTTGTTCATATGATACATTATGTAAGGAGAAGGGGTGAGAGTCTATAATTTATACTCACTCCTTATTTTGAATATGTATTTCCATGTGTTATGTTAAAATATTTTGCCTTGTTTGTTTTCGTTTTTATTTTATTATGGTTTTAATCTTCAAAATATCCATCCATTCATTCATCTATTTTCATCCGCGTATCCGT
>NW_007588204.1:0-785 GCF_000523025.1 Cynoglossus semilaevis | reverse complement strand
ACTTGCATTTTGAGGCATTTCTGTGACAATTTTTAATTTTTTGCACTTTTTCTGGAAGGTAAGTTGTCAGGAAACTTTTTCTTTCCTCTTGGATTGTAAAAAATGCTGTTAGTTCATACCCCAGTTTCCTAACACACAAAGAATCAAATAAAACTCAAAGAATCAATTACGAGATCACAAGGTTTAAAAGTTTTACTTGCAGCAAGGAGAGTAGAACAATGGTTACATTCAGAACTGCACTGAGGAACATCTCAGTGCTCAAAGCTTAAATACAGTATTTTTACACACACACTTAAGTGGTCAGTATCTTGGCATTCCACAGCCATGCGGTGTTCACGCGCCACTTCTGAGCACTGATTGGTAAAGACTGCTCCAAACAAAGATTCTCCACCAATAGGAGCTATGTGCATGTGCTGTAGTTAATCAAGTCAGATAAGACCATGCAGTTCGGATGTTTTTGCTCTCTTTGTCTTTTGTTGGTCTTCCGTCGATCTCCTTATTTGGGCAAATAAACCAATTCTGGCTGGTTCTGTGTCCTGTCTCTATCTCCAAGTGTAACAGTCGGTACCATTCAGTGCTGTCCATATCATAATATTATGTAATCCACCAGCATGCACACCTGTCTTCAGCACTTTCCCTTTTAGTACACTATAATAACAGCATGCAATAACATAAATTGATATGGAAACTTAATACAATGAATATATTAAGATTGAATGAATGTATTTACAACATCTCAACATAAGGCTATAGTCTTACCTGTTTTGGGTGATTTTTCAAATATT
>NW_007588203.1:0-785 GCF_000523025.1 Cynoglossus semilaevis | reverse complement strand
CTTGGTCTGGAGTTTGAAACGGTTTAATATAAGCATCTTTTTGACCCCTACATTCCTACATTCCAGTTTTTTTATGTTTCACAGACTGTCTGTCAGACACAAGGTCGGAGATGCCAGTCAGGCTGGACAACTTCTTAAAACTGACAGACACTCTACTGGAAAAATATATAATTACAATGTACTGAGATATTATTGGTTTTAATCCATTTTTTTTTTTTTTTTGTTAATAGTCTGAACTTTGTTATTCACGATAGAAAAGGTTGACAAAGCACAGTGGGAGGAATAAAAAATGTCACTTCCTTTATCTTATAGCCATCTGTGACCGATATCAAAGGTCCAAACAACTGTCCCTGGCTGTGAATAACCTGTGATCATTACATCCTATATACTCTTTGTTGCCCGCGGCCATAGTTTTGTTGGGGACAAGCTTGGCCCATGAAGCCAGTTCCTGAAGCCTTGGTGCACTTTGCTCACCAGATGTCACCCTCCCCTTTGGCAAATACTTAGACCTCGACCGCATGCAGTGACACGACCAGTCGGTGACAGTGACAGAGCGTGGAACCCAGAGAAACAGACCGTCAGAGAAGGAGGTGAGGAGATGAGACGGACAGACAGAGACAGACAGACAGAGAGAGAGACAGAAATACAGAGACAGGCAGAGAGCTGTGTTATCCATGTTCTCTGGAACGTAGTACTTGGTGAACATTAAGAACCTGTGAGTGTCAGCTGAAGATAAAAATATGGTGCAGGAGTAGAGGAGGTTCAACCAACAACAGTCAGTGAGG
>NW_007588202.1:0-785 GCF_000523025.1 Cynoglossus semilaevis | reverse complement strand
TCATTGGCTTGGCAGCCGCTGGCTGGCCGCGATGACCTTCTCAACTAGATTTATAAAAACCCAGTGGAGTCCTTCACTTCCATGACTGAGGCGCTGCTTGATAGAAAGTCCAATAAGCGTCAGTACCTGGCAGGGATTTAGGAAAAGTAAGTTCACGATCACAGGGTGAGAGAGGGTGCGCAGAGCAGAACATGTGTGACGGGGCTGTGAGAGGCACAGAGCAGCGACACACCTGTGAAGCCGAGGCGGTGGAGTGGCCACAGGCTGGTCCAAAGAAGTTAGAAGTGAGACTTCTTAGTCTAATTAATTTGCTGTAATGAATTCTTTTCCCCAGCTTCCCGTGGACATACATGCTTGATTGTTTTATGAGCGGAGGCTGAGCACTGTGCTGGGAAATCTTCTGTCAGTCATTTAATTACTGTCTGTCAAGTTGATCAGCCAAGACAATAAAAGCTCAATTCCACCCCGGCGGCGTGAATCATGTGAGTGATGAGGACGAGACGTTGTGTGGAATGACTCCTCTGTGACAGAGGGTGTGTTTGTGGGATCAGTGTAGCAATCAGGACTTTGAAAACAAACCGGCGTCTCAAAGCTAGCATCCAGCGGTTTATTTAAAAATATCTTTATCATTCATTTATTAATGGCTAAATTGAAAATTAATAACTTTGGTTCATCAATTCTCCATCTGAAACGCCAGTCCTGTGTGGGAGTCTCGCCTGCTAGTTGAACGACAGTTTCCTACTCGAAGCCCTAAACATGCGGAGAATATTAGCTCGTAGCACATT
>NW_007588201.1:0-785 GCF_000523025.1 Cynoglossus semilaevis | reverse complement strand
ACAACAACAACAACAACAAATAGAGCCAGTGCACCAGCAACAAGAGTAGAAGAAGAAGAAGTTCAGCTGTTTGGTGGAAACTTCAGCTCCTGCCAAGTGTAATCCAACATCACGTCCACTGATTGACATGAAGGAGTTCATACAGAGAAGAAAGCAAGAAAGTGATGTATTAGGAAACCAGCAGCAAAGACCTGTGTGGGAGCCCTGTCTCACACAGACTGACTGTCAGAGCACCTCTAATGTCAGTGTCCCACTGACTGCTGCTGTGAGCCTGTCAGTGGGGTCCTCCACTGAAAACTCTCACAAGCAGTTCACACGCACTGGAACCTCAAGTGCAGCCAGAGAGGAGGGCGAGATGAAGAGAGTGGTGAGGAGAAAAAGGGATCTGCACAAATCATTTTGATCAAGAGACAAGGTAGCAGTGAGGAAGACCTCCCCCGTCCCCCGCCCCCACGAGGAGACAACTCTGTAATTGGTGGAAAGGGCAGCCTGTCCACGGCCGCGTGAGCTCTCAGATCTCTCCCAGGACAGCCCAGGCAACGTGCCAATTACTGCCAATTGTTGGCCTGTGGTTGAGATGTGGACAGTTGTCCACGAGGAATAGAGGCGAGGCCTAGCAAAAGGCTCCGTGCTGTTATTGTACAGCTCCAATCTAATACGGCACAGATCGTCCACAACAAGCAATAACCTTTGTGTGAGGACAGCTCCTTTGATTTGGAACATAGTTTTTGTGGCCAAGCTCTAACAAGTGTGACAACAGCAGTCGCATGTTCACATTCACTACT
>NW_007588200.1:0-785 GCF_000523025.1 Cynoglossus semilaevis | reverse complement strand
ATATATATATTGTATATATATATATACCTGTAACACTACAGCTAGCCATAAACACAACACATCAGTATCCTGATTTACTTTACTACTTTACTCTACAGGTCGAATGAGTAGTCTCCCAGCTTTCACACTCAACTGAAAAACTTCAAAAAGCAGCTGAGGTGATAGAACTGAAACATCACTTTATCCCAAAAGCTACAAGAAGCTTATTAAACTGCAATATTTGATCATGTTTAGCCTATCATGTTATTTACCTAACAATACAACACACAACAAATAATTGGGTCATGGAAAATACTTATTAACTTGAGGCCTTACTATAGACTCGTTGTTTCTGCTGGGAAGATATTCCATATGGGATATTTTTTCTTTGCTAAGAACCTTTCCATACTTGGCCTCCATAATGGGCTCCTCCTTGACAGGCAGTTTAACTGCTCCAAAGCCAGAGTTGGAAAACCTGAGAACAAAAGAGGTAAAGTGAAAAACCTAATGATACAATCTGAAACATAAAACAATCAAGAGTGGGAATTTGGCAATGTTACCAAAAGATGCTACTCGTGACACAGCCAAAGGTTAACGTCAGGAATAGAATCTAAACAAAACTGGAAGCTGAGCATGTAGAAGATTCACTACTTCACTAAAACAATGTTTTTACGGATTTACACCATTCACAGATTCACAAAGTTCTGGGTTTAACATCAAGCTCAATCATTTTCTCTGCAGTAGGTAATGATACACGAAAAATGCTTGTGCTTCAAAGTTGCTGATGGATTAAGTTAATGGGATTC
>NW_007588199.1:0-786 GCF_000523025.1 Cynoglossus semilaevis | reverse complement strand
GTGTGTGTGTGTGTGTGTGCGTCATCCATCTGCAGCTCATTTTTTGAAAGCTCTGGCGGCTTGGACAGAGCTGAGCTGCAATCACAGCGATGCTAGAGGAGAGGGAGGTGATAATTCAGGGAGTGTTTGACAAAGTCTGCCTGGACTGCTGAGAAATATCACTGTGCCATCTCAGTTTCTAAATTACTGCAGCTTCACACTCACTGACAGCACAATGAGTCCGACACTCACTTCACACCAAAAGATTTTCGTCATAGGCATATCCCAGCATGCTCAGTGGATGGGTTTCCGGAGTGCACGGTGTGCCAAAATAACAAGGCCTGATTTGCCATAGTGAAAAATGTGTGTAATCTTATTTTTCATTATTATATTTTAGTAACGCAGTATTACTTTGTAAAGCTGGTGCTATTGTTTAACAATGAAGAGATAACATGAAGAGCTGACCTATGACAGAAAACCTGATTCAACTGAAAATAATCCAAAATTTTTTTTTTTTAACTAACCTTGTCAACATTGTTTTTCCAATTCTAAGAATGTTGCAGACACAGACATTATGGATATTTAAACAGGCATACATTAAGGTGCTGTTGCAGATTAAATCCCATTGGATTAGATTTGATAAGAATAGATTTTTATTTACTGCACTGGATCAGATTAGATTACATCTGTTTCAGTTTTATTTTATTAATCACTTTATAATCAAACTCACATCAATGAAATTACATTTAAATAGATGACAAAGAATAATTATAATTACACTTACAATTTAACATTGTAAAAATAAAA
>NW_007588198.1:0-786 GCF_000523025.1 Cynoglossus semilaevis | reverse complement strand
CAGCAGCAGCAGCCTTAACGTTTGTGTCCTTGTTTTGGAGGACTACCAGAAACAGATCACGTTTACATTTGACCTAATTCACGTCTTTGACGACGAACGTTTCCTTAACTCACTGTTTCAGTTTCATTGACTCCAGGCAGTGCGTTGCAGACGGTTGGTGGTTTCCACACAAACACACACTGGCACGCACACACGCCGTGTTTGTCTGTCTGCCTGTCCTTCTTTTGAAAGTGTGTGTGGAGTAGAATAAATATGCTGTGGCACAGATTAGATCTCGGAGGCAGAGACGGGGTCTGTGACTGCAGATGGAAGCAGCGCCGAGAAAGAGCTGTTTAACTGCTCTACGCTGAGACCAGACCTAACAGCTGTGTAACATTTAATAATGTTTGAATTACACTAACAGTGAGTTGTAAAGGTTAAACCAATCATTTTAACATATTTAAAGACCAGAGGCAGAACGTAGAGGATAAAAGTTCCAATGATAAACTTAAATTTGCTCTGAAAAATGTCAGGGCCGGCTGTTTTAATACGCCTGTAAAATGCACTACTAATACAAGTGACGAAATGTCCTCTGGGGCTTCCATAGCCTCCACAGCTCCTACATTTATTTATGTTTGAGCCAGAAAAAGTGATGCCAAAAATGCTATAGGATCACTGATGTAAAAGTTAGCAAAACTGTCCAGTAGAGAATTAGACGAAAACTTAGGAAATGTAGCAATAGCTGAAAGTCAGAGACATAAATAATAATAGTTTATTATTCAAGAGATCGCTAACGTAGCTAAAAAA
>NW_007588197.1:0-786 GCF_000523025.1 Cynoglossus semilaevis | reverse complement strand
GCAGGTGTTGCGAGACGTGTCAGGTAATACAGTTTGGCCTATCAGTTCCTTATAAATACTAGGAACTTGATTTGTTTCAGGTATGTGCAATACACAGATTTTTTCAAATATGTTCCCCAGTGTGTGATCAATAAAGTTCAACTTTCACCTTAGAAAACCTTGGTGATTTTTTGTTAGGTCATACTTTAAGATTGTATCGCAAAAGGTATCGTGACGGTGATACAACTAATAAACAGAAACAGACACTGTTTCTGTTTACCTCTGCTTCAGACAAACACAAAGTGAAGGGAGTTAGCACCGGAGCTAATGTTAGCTTCGGCCCTGGATCAGATCACTAAGTCCAACTACGGTCGTGCCGCCGAAGCAGAAAAGAGCTAACGTGTAACCAGTCGTGTTACAGACACTGTTCGGAAAAAAGTATTTATTTAATTAAAAGTGAAAAATTATTTTTTTTCTAGTGGGTGCGTCTTATGTTCAGGTGCGGTCAGTATTTCGGAAATTACAATAATTTGACTATTTTCTCTACTACGGTTAGCCATTTCTTGCGTCTCTCTGGAGTTTGTTTACCATTTGCAAACTTTATGCACATGCTATCCGCTACAAATTCTTCCTTAGCTAGTGTAAGTGCGCTACATACAGGCCTGCTATATGTACTACAGAGACCTTAGTCATTAGCTTGCATTTGTTTGTGTCGTTTTTTTTTGGGAACTTCTTGTTCCCAAAAAACTTCTTGTTAAAATACTGTGTTACGCTGTGTCTTAGGAATGGAAAGTCATGGACCACCTG
>NW_007588196.1:0-786 GCF_000523025.1 Cynoglossus semilaevis | reverse complement strand
AATAAATGGAAAACAGACGTGTGCATTTACGCCCTTTGATATGAAACACAAGTTTGGCTTCTGCAAACACCACATTCACTCATACATCACTGTGGAGGATGTGGATGTCATGTGAACGAAAAGTGAAAAGTGAAGAATGGCATTTTGTCTTAAACAATTTATCATAGTGAGGTCCTTTTCAATAGGTAAAGAAAAATTTGAAAAATAGGTCAAAACAGGGATTAATTTAGGGTCTATTGCAGTGATTATCAACTGGTGGCCTGCGGGCCAAATCCATCCCACTGAATCGTGTAATCCGGTCCATGACTGGAGAAGAGAAAATATTGTGTCGTCCCCACTCTTAAAGCAATTGAAAACCATTTACTATTCCTTAAGACAAAAAAGTGATTTTTTTGTTTGTTTGTTTGTTTATTTGAGTGTCCAAGGTGTCTGTCCAGAAAAACTCTGGCCCTCCGACAAATTTACAGTAGTTGGTAACTTCTTGTCTAGGGCATGGTCCAGCTGTCAATCTCTCTTCCATGCTAATTGTCACAGTTAAGCTTAAAAACATGTGTCAAAGCTAAGGCTAACAAACCGATATTAACCTCAGTAGCTGTGGATTAATCATGATAACTTGTGATGAATTATATATTTATGTATTGCTCAAGTTGTGACAACTGTGTCAGTCAGTTAGTTAGCCTTAAGACTGCAAATGACACATGTTCTGACTTAGACAAATTACTTAATTTCAATGGCTGTTAAAAACATTTTTAATATATGTTTTAACAAATATTTTACTGGGTCACA
>NW_007588195.1:0-786 GCF_000523025.1 Cynoglossus semilaevis | reverse complement strand
GTTTTTGATGTTACAGACAGACAGAAGCTATATGTGCTTTTAGACATTAGCTGACACGAACCAGTAGCATTAGCTTTTAAATGGTTTGAAATGTTATCAATGTTACCCTGTCGTTCTGCATGGTTGTGTCAGGCTAACTGTCATCTGGTTGTGAGATTCTATGATGTGTGAAGGGTCGCACCATTTCTGTAGAAAGTCCAGATTAAATTTTTCTGGGCATCAGCGTTGAGCCGACGTCCATGTGCTTCACTGTCTATTTGTTACTAGACATCAAATGTGGTGAGGACGACCAACGGTTGGTGCTTTGGTTTTGACTCAGAAAAAGACATTCAGAGACAAGAGAAGAAATGACAAACATGTTCTGGATGATTCCACGTCTCACACAGTGAGTGTGGAAGAATAATTAATAGCAGGCAGTGCAGCGTCTTCTCTTCACTCAGGGATCAGGACCGACGTAGAAAAGAAAACCACGTCAGGAGGTGGAGGAACCGTCTCTGTCCTGGTCGCTGTTTGGACCCGGGTCACTGAAGCATCGGGACACCTTCTGTTGATCCTCAATGTCTGTTTCCTTTGCGCTCAGTTCCTGCAGCTCTGCGCTCTGATTGGTCCTCTGATGTGACTCGGTCAACAGGCGGACTGTGTCAGGAGGACGAGACGTCTGGATATTTGGACACTCGGTGTCGTAGGTGAAAACCTGGTGTTCTGTACGACATGGACTCTGGTTAGTTTGGTTCAAAACAGAATATACCTCTTCTCCCCTGCAGGTGGTGCTAAAAATGCATTTTC
>NW_007588194.1:0-786 GCF_000523025.1 Cynoglossus semilaevis | reverse complement strand
ATATTTATAAATAAATATATATATAAATAAACAGTATATTTATTTTTTATTTAATTACTCATGATCTACCAGCACTCACTTTGCAATCTACTGGTAGATCCCGATCTACTTATTGGGCACTCCTGCTGTAAGGTAAGACCACTGATCAAAGTACAAACCAGGCTTTTATTTCATTATATTCTTCATATATTTGTATTGATGGGCTCCAGACATTTGACTGGTTTCCACTCCTGTCAAACCTCAGTGTTGAGCTGAGGATGGCCTGAACTTGGCCCATAATCCATTTTTGGGTTACAAGCCAGCTGTTTAAGCCACAGCCACATATTTAACATCAGAAAAATGTAATGGCACACCGCCAAACAAAAATGTCATGTGTAGGTGCAATGGGTCGAGTGCTGCTTAGGAGCACTCGGTGTTATTAACCAGTCTCAAATTAATAACACAACCAGTCTCATTAAAGTTATCTTTAATTATTATTTTAACCTACTAATATAGCAATAATGTATTACTTGAAGTATTACAAATATACTAAAATCAATAGTATTCAATAACAATTAAATATCTGAAGGATTTTGAGAGTTCTTGGCAAATTGGGTGGCTTCAATGAATAAAGTAACAACACAGACAAATACAGTTTACAAACATAATCAACTTTATTTATACAACACTGTCAAGTTAATGACGGTGATTGAACAAAACAAGGCATAAGTGTGTGTGTAGGTGTGTGTGTACTTCTGTGCATGTGTACACGAGTGTACACAAGTCAGTTGGTCCTGATGACATACC
>NW_007588193.1:0-786 GCF_000523025.1 Cynoglossus semilaevis | reverse complement strand
CTAACATGAAATTTGAGTCGATGACGCCCAGTTACTGATGATGTCATTGATGTTATTTAGTCATTTGAAAAAAAAATGTATCAGGAAACGCTACACTGAAACAGAGACTTCTTTGTTTATGCTAACTGCTAATTACTGTAGCATTGCTGGAAGAACTCGAGTCGCTCTGGTCTGCATTGCATACATATGGTCACACGGATGAAAAAATGTTTGGTACAATGTGTACTATGTGTACCAAGTAGGATAATTAGGCACACTGCTAATGTCTTAGCCTAAATAAAGCTGAATTGCGAGGGTTTAGCTCATCTGAAAACACCTGCTAAAGAGGAGTGATAACAGTAGTCATTCGTCCACATAAACAAATGTTTATCTGTTAATACAGAATAACACAGTTGAAATGCTAAAAGGTAGCTCCCCACTGTTAAGGAAGTCGGCAGAAGAACTCTCACAACTCTGTGAAAGCGGAACAAAACCTGCCTGGGGTCAACAGTGATCCATTTACTGCATATCACTGTAAGCTAGGTTTTGCATTCATTCAGTGTGATGTTTAACTTTTATATGAAAGTGTGCCTTTAGGACATACATCACTTGATATAGAAGCTCAAAGTCGTGTTCAAACCTTACAGTATATACTCAAAGACTCAGGATAAATAATCGTATATAAAGTACGTGATTATTAAAATCAACGTGTATACATACATTTTGCGTGTACACATCTACATTTTTGTGGTTTTTTTAAAAAAAATTTGCATCAATGTAAACTTGGAACCCGGAACAAAAAAAAAA
>NW_007588192.1:0-786 GCF_000523025.1 Cynoglossus semilaevis | reverse complement strand
TATCTGCAACACCAGGCACTAGACACCGCAAGGAAACCCAGGGAGAAAAATGCATTTTTGCCCCGCTACGAGACAAAAGTCAGATTGACAATTGAAGAGAGCACTAGTCTTAGTTTAGATTAGATTAAATGGGATGGTATGGGGATTAGATCAGATTTGAGTCGATTGGATTGGATTAGATTAGATTGGATTAGTTCAGATTAGATCACATTAGATTCAATTCTATTTTATTCTATTACATTTTATTATATTATATACGACTAGATCAGATTATTTTAGATTCCATTAGGTTAGATCACACCAAATTAGATTAGATTAGGTTAGATTGGATTAAATTAGATCAGTTTAAATTAGATTAGTTCACATCAGATTAAAATAGATTAAATTTGATTTGGTTAGATTGGATTAGTTTAGATTAGATCACATAAAATCAAATTCTATTTGATTCAATTCAATTCGATTATATTATATTAGATCAGATTAAATTAGATTAAATCAGATTAGATTACGTCAGATTAGATTAGATTTGGTTAGATTGGATTAGTTTAGATTAGATCACATAAAATCAAATTCTATTTGATTCAATTCAATTCGATTATATTATATTAGATCAGATTAAATTAGATTAAATCAGATTAGATTACGTCAGATTAGATTAGATTTGGTTAGATTGGATTAGATTAGATTTAATTAGTTTAGATTAGATTTGATTCCATTATGTTGGATAAGATTAAATTTTATTAGATGGGATCAGATTAGGTTAGGTTAGATTTGATTCGATTAGAT
>NW_007588191.1:0-786 GCF_000523025.1 Cynoglossus semilaevis | reverse complement strand
AAGCTGCCGGTTCATGTGGTTCGCTCTGGCCTTGTCTTCTACTGGGTGCAAACACTGGATGCCGTGGCTGGCATAGTGCAGATGACACGGCAGGTGGACCAGCGGATGCTGGCATGGATTTCAGTAGCCTTCTCCTCTTTCAGCTTCCTCTCCCCCCGACTGGAAGGGCAGCCATGGTAATTATCAGCATTCTTCTGATTAATTCTGCAGAGGGACCATTTAATTTCCACGACTAAGCTTTTATTTTAGCTTTCCAGCGTTAGGGAGTCCAACAGTCCATTTCAACGGCTGAGTCGTTACAGCGAGTCATTCTGGGTAACGGCACTCCTCTTAATTTGCTTTGGAACCGAACTGCGGAATCTATTTCAGGTTCGTTCATCTATTGTGTGCTGTGCTAATTAAGGAAGTATATGATATTTGGTCATATTTCAAATTAAGCAACCAGTAATTTGACAGAATATTACATCTAGACGAGGGCATTCTCAACTTTTTGTGCTGTAGCCAATGGCTATTTAAAAAACAAAAAAGTAGCTGACGCAGCTGGACTGCAGTTAATAAATGATCGTATTTGAAAACAATGAGAATTGTTAGCAGTGCGTACTTGGATCGCTGTAGGGACATCGAGGAGGAAAATCTAGCCATGTATTGTTTAGGGACGGCTCGATCCGATAGCGGTCAAAATTTCGGGATCTAACTTTGAAAACAAAACTATAACCCGTCCCGCCGGATACCCAAGCCCAATCCTCAACTTAACTTTGCGCGACATGTTGTAAACAGGGACACTAT
>NW_007588190.1:0-786 GCF_000523025.1 Cynoglossus semilaevis | reverse complement strand
TTGCAGGGCCAGAGGAAACGCAGCAGGAAAATTGATTGCTGTCAGTCAGTTGTGTAACTAATAAAGGTAATGAATACTTCATGAAGCCAAGTGGGAATGAAAAATTGATAATGCATTCTGAATTTACCCCTGCTTGGCCTGCAGGGGGTGGGATGTAATGAAACAGAGCTACGGTACACACAGACCTGATATATAGTCGTAGAAAAGCTCGCTGCTCAATTTCCACAGCTGTGGAGCGCTGAGCATTAAATGACTGAACCTCTGGATAAGATAGAGAGTTCTGCAGGAAATGTTTAATTAAAAAGATTTAATTAAAAAGTAAAGGAGCCAATCAGACTGTGTCAACTTCTGTTTTATAATAAAACTAATTGATGGCGGCAGGATTGCTTTAAAACAAAATAAAAAGAATTACTTTATGGAATCTAATCAGCACAAAACAACTGTCTTTTCTATTTTCTGCCTCCCACATTATATACTATAATTTAGTTGAAGCGTTTATCTAAAGTGGAGGCAGGGAGGTTGCAGCAGAAAATTACAGAGACAAATGCAGTTTTACAAAAAAAAAGCCCCATGTAGAGAACAATCTGTTTTGTTCATTGTTGTGGCGCGATAAAAAATAACTGCATGAAAAAAAATCTGTTTTTTTCCTTCAGGCATTGAAACAAAGCCAATTGTCTGTGGCCATTTTAGGTTGGTCATAAATATTTACTTTAACATAATAATGATTTGATGGATTTAAACAACTTCACTTTTACACCCACCGTTTCACCTCAATCTTCATTTTAA
>NW_007588189.1:0-787 GCF_000523025.1 Cynoglossus semilaevis | reverse complement strand
ATGGACTAGTAAACACTCACCAAAGAGCCTCAGTTACTGCAGGACTGGTACTGTCAGCACCAATGGCCCTGAGACGACACAGTACCCGGATCACATTGCCATCTACAGCTCCAGCAACCTAAGCAACAATAATAAATGATAACATTTTATGAAGTGGAGTGGGTACATGTCAGACTTCACAGGGTTAAGTGACTTGAAAATAAGAAAATGTGCTCCATGAAGGAAGTGGAAACTTAGAATTATATAACGTAAGAATAACTACAGGTTTGCTATAAATGTAAGTAGAGACAAAGTTGTCCGTGTATCTGCGGACCAACCTGTCCCAGTGCAATAGAACCAACGGCTGCTGCGGTGTAACGACCCACACCAGGAAGCTGTTTCAGCAGGCTGTCAACTGTCCGAGGCATCTGTCCATTCAGCTCTGACGCCACCTAGGAGAAGAAATGTGTTGAAACAATAAAAATGTTTAAATATGTAGTTGTGCAGAAAGTGCAGATTTGAAAGGTTGCAAAACAAACCTTTTGAGCTCCTTCATGGAGTCTTTTCCCTCTGGAATAGTAACCAAGACCGGACCACATCTGGTTCACTTCCTACGATTGGATACTTCAGTATGAAACTAGAACATTTCACACAAACCATGTCTGTATATTTTTAAAAATTACCTCCAGTGTAGCTGTGGAGAGATGCTGCACAGTGGGCCAACGCTGAAACAGAACGAAGCAGCTGTTACAGATAAAAGGTTTATAAAAAATCTTTAGATTAAGGTCTTTAGGCAGCTTTAAAAAAA